>NW_015505982.1:355978-367652 GCF_001515645.1 Sinocyclocheilus grahami | reverse complement strand
GTTGGGCTTACAACTCCAAATGTGTCCTCCAAATGGATCCAGCTGAAGCTAGTAGATTAGGCTTATTAGGTAAAATAGGCATGTAAAATAGCGCGCGTTCCAGTATTGACGGAAAAATATCATAATGAGCAAAAGTATGCCACAGTGGACATGGTCCCACGCCTGAATGGCACGGTGAATGGCTGCGCTGTTTCCAATGAATGCAGTAGCTTAGTGTGTGCGTGAGGCGCCGGCGCGATCAAACAGCTGAAACATAAAATAGACTACTCCGTAATTTTTGGTCATACAGTAAAGGCATAATTCAAAGTGCAAAGTGTTACCAGTTTGAAAATTCAAGAATAATAGCAAAGTTAATAAGAATTATTTCTAAATGCAGCACCGTTCTTATTTCGCTCTGCATAACCTGAATGAAATTTTTTTTTGTTTTTTGCTAAGAACGAACCGAAATGAAAACATTTCGCTTTTAATCTGTGTATTTAACAGCCTGGGAAACCTTCCCAGGACAGTATCTTGCCTCACCGACTAAAATCAGGGCGCCCACTACGGAGACGGCACCAGAGGTGAGGGGGCACAGTGACCGAGATGGCCGGGCCGTATGTACTTCTCAGAAATATACTTAAAATGACAGTTAAGTATACTTGACTTCTAGCCTACTTAGAAAAAGTCTAAATATATTTGAGCTATACTTGTGTTCCTAGAATCTGTGTTTTCATTGTTATATGGTAGGGGGCGCTAGTACACATCTTCTGTACAGAATAAAAAAAAAACACAAGTGAAGAAGAAACCGAAACAACAGATGCTTCCACATGTAAACTAACACGATCATTAGACATAAAACAGCATAAAAACTGTTTAAAGTTGATGTTATGTCGACCAATGAAGAGGTAATAATGACTGTCAAGCTTTGGGGTGTTGATCGACTCTATCTACATTTTGATTATCGTTCTCAATCCAATTAACAGTCTTTTTTTTAGCTTTTTGTTCAAAATGTTGTTTATTTATTTATTTTTTCACTTAAAGAAAACTTACGAGTATACTTGCAGTATAAAACTACTAAACTAGTAGTTTACTAAGATTATACTTCAAAGTGTACTAAAAATGCTACTACAAATATTTAATTAGTAAACTATCAGTATACATATAAGTTCACTTTTAGTATAGTTGCAGTACAAGCTAAAATATTGTTGTAAACTAGTTGTGTACTTAAAAGTTTACTACTGTTATACTTAAAGTATACTTAAAAGTATACTTTTATATACTAGAAAATGGGCCAATTTAGTACCAAGTATTGAAGTAGTACACTTACAAGTATACTACTAGTACACTGATATTTGTATACTTGCTACATAAAGTATACTTAAAAATATACTTGAACTTTACTTAAGTATACTTAATAAAATAAACTTGAAGTATACTACTTTTTTGGTAAGGGTAATAATGTAGCTAGAAAGTGCACCCACAAATGCACCTCTATGGATTAACTGAAACAGGTGTGTGTGATATTCAAATGTTTTATAATGTATTCTCATTAAGTGAATGCAAACTGCAGGTAATTTGGATACAATTCTTAAAAAAATAAACAAACAAGAATCAATATTATATGCCTTACCTCTCCAACGAACATTAGTGATGATGATTAGTCACAGTGAATGCTCACCTTATGAATGCAGGTGTAGATATATTCGGCATGTCAAAACAAAAACTACTAAAGTCTTTCCCTGCCAAATGAAGTGACAAATGAGTGAAATTGAAAATAGCTTTGCATAGTGCCACTGAATGAAGTCACTTCAGAGAAAAACATAAAAATAAGAAGGTACACGCAGGATAGAATAAAAAAAGTAATGAATACGCAATTTTCTCTTGAAAATGTAATCCCTCGCTTTCAGCATTCTATGATGAGAAAATTATATAAATAAATATCAATAAACATATCCTGTTTTTCAGCTGATCCACACTCACACATTCATGTCACGCGAGTGTGTGTGAGTGTGTGTGTGTGTGTGTGTGTGTGTGCTTCAATTAGCAAAAGCTTATATATATATATATATATATATAAATATGGTTTGACATAAGAACCTAACAACATTTATTAGTTTCATTTTTGACACATCATGCATTGACCCAGTACAATTACTCAACATTCTCAATTTTTGTGAAATAACCCAATAAATACCTCCACTGCTCAGTTAATTTTTAGTAAGAGTATTTTTATAAGCATTTTGTCCATTATCTTTTTTTACTACATATTCATATTCCAGATTGATCCTCATTGATATAACACACAATTTTGATTCATTGAGTCTTTTGAATGCATTGACCATCTGATTATTATGAGTCAGTCACTTAATCGTCAAGTGATGTATTTAAAAATTCTCAATTCTCACTCGTCCTACTATCTTTAATAAAAACCTACACAAATAAAAGTTCATAGATAGATAGCGGCCAGTTGCATAAACCGCTTAGTCATCTTGGTTAGTCATTTATTTATTTATTATACAAATTAGACATTTTTTATGTAGGTCAGTTACATACAGTAAAAACTTCTAATTTGAATCTAAAAAGAGACTAATTACTAGTGACAACTAGTGACTAACTAGTTGGTCAGACTAGCTCATATGACACAATCAAAAGTTGCTGTGCTTATGCTACTGCCCCCAATATTTACTGTAACTATAATCTATAAGACACAAGACATCAGCAATGGCCTAAATAAATTAATTTTGAATTTCAATAATGTCCTTAATCTCCCTGCAAATTCCTGTAGGCTACTGGCAATTAATGTCATGTGAATTGAGTATGGTCATCAGTCATTTTTACTATGCCCCCTTTGTTCTGTAATTGTCCTCTGTGGGAACCTTTCAGATTTTTTTTATACATAACAGTAATTACAAAATACTGACTACATTGTGTGCGTGTGTGTATGTGACAAAGCATAAGTGCAATATTTGCTCTACTTCCATTAAGACGACCACCATATAACTAAGAAAAAAAAAAGTTTGGTACACTCAGCCATCACACCCACTGTGAACTAAGTCAGAATGTCATTGGAAATGGTGTTTAAATTAATTGCCAGTCAAGAGCATGTCAAATCATCATTAATATGTTTACTTCCTGTCAGAGCTGAGTCATTTTATGTCTTATCTTGGTCAAACCACATTTTTGTGAGGCCTAATGGATTTTCAGGATATTAATGGAGTTGGACCAAGAAATCAGCTTGTCTCTCTGTGCTAAAAATACATCCAGATAACTAAGAATTACCAGCACAGTCTGACCGAAAGGTGAATTCATGCAACAGTATCTCAGACTATCATACAGCACATCATTGTCTTAGTCATGAGAGGTCCCAAGAGGAATCTGCTCACTTTTTTCACATTGTATTTAAAATTATTGAATAGCTTTTAACATTTCAAAGCCATGAACCTGGTAAACTTGGTCTAGTTATGTCAACATTTTGTATAGTAGATTCAGTTTTAATGAGTACACTCCTTTTAAAACGTTGTTTTCTCAGTGGTGGACCATAGTTTAGTAACATAGCAAAAGTGTAAAAACACTGTAAACCATTCAATGGCAATATAGGCCAATCATGTCTGAGGAAAAAGATACATAAAGTTCATTTTTGAGCCTACTATATACATATACAAAATAATCTACCCAGTTCACTTCTCCACTAATGGGCTGGTAAGTGTATTCAAGTGTGTCAGATAATGAAGACAACCAAAATACACAATGCTGGGCCACTCCAAAACAAGGATTAGAAAAACGCTGATCTAGAATGATTTAGTCAGCTCATCCACCTCCCACTGTTGGAGATGTCAGATGAATGAAATATCTTTCTGCGCAACTAACAGTGCTTTGTGGCACATCATTATTGGACATAGACATTTGTCACATTATCCACATGATGGTAATTGGAATAAATAAGAATTTTCTCATAAAAATAAAATTAAATAAGCGAAGTATAATAATAATAAACTAAGTATAGTTCAAATCTATTAAAGGGGTCATATGATGTTGCTAAAAAGAACATTAGTTTGTGTATTTGCTGTAATGAAATGTGTTTATGCGGTTTAAGGTTAAAAAAACACATTATTTTCCACATACTGTATATTATTGTTTATCCTCTATGCCCCGCATCGATTTTTACAAAGCTCATCGGTCTGAAAAGCGAGTTGTGTTCTGATTGGCCAGCTATACAGTGCGTTGTGATTGGCCGAATACCTCAAGCGTGTGACAGAAATGTTACGCCCCTACCATACTCTGATGCCGTGTCCGGCCGGAGCGACGACACGAAAACATTAAAACCCATTATAAACGAGGCATTTGTTGCATCCAGTGGGGACATAATTACAGATTATAATGACTTATACTATATTTTTACGTGTTGCATTGCATCGTGCCGCGTAAACATAAAACCATGTCTGTATTTGTGATCGGAGAAATTACAAACTACAAGCGCTACTCTACACTGCTCAAAACTCGCGTTTGAATCGTCAGTGGCAAATTATTTAAATATAAAAAACTTACTTACATTCTGTGAGTCAGAACAGCCGGCATTGTAGTCTACTCTTCCAGGATCAGGAAACAGTCCTCCATAAAATGCGCTGGACACACCGGAATATTTGGGTTGAACTGTTCTGGAACAGTGTTGTAAATACAACTTAACCACTGATTTCTAGTCTTGTCCTCTTTTGTCGAAACTAAGTAGTTTCGCTTTCACAATGAAACACAGCGTCACACACGGAGGCCTAGAGTAAACAGAGGCCGGCAGCTAGAGTGAGCGGCGGTGGGCGGGCTTGCGGCAACTACATGTGACGACCCCGGGATGGATTCCGCTTCGTCCACGGTGAAAGCCGATTCGGCGATCCACAGCGCAAAGTTGATGTATTTCATTAGCGACCAGCATGGATCAGCTCTAGGCATGACGAAGCGGATATCATCCTCTTTTGAAAGGCCAAACAAAGTAGTTTATGCTTTCACAACGAAACACACTGTGCCTTCACGACATGGTGGCGGCGGCGGCAACAACAATATTACAGTGATAATAAAAGTTACGCCTACTTTCTTTGCATGAACATTTGGGCGGCGTTATGCAAATCTTCCCACATCGTGACGTAGATATGTGGGGGCATGTTAGAACGAGTCGTTTCAGGTAGGCGTGGTTGACTCTTAACTTTTATAACAAATATCTCTTTGGATTTGAGACTTTAGTCTTTGCAACTTTACAGATCTTCTTTAAGCACCAAGAGCTTTAACTTTAAGCTTTAACACTCCAAAGAGAAAGGAAAAATTGAAATCATATCATATGACCCCTTTAACATATTTACTGACATACTGCTCGAGACTTACTGATATAAAAATTATAATTAAACTTTATTTGGACTACTTGTGCACAATACACATTTCTTAAAGGGGACATGAACTGAGAAACCAAATTCCCTTGATCTTTTGAAATATAAGAGGTCACTGTACTATAAAAACATCCAATTTTCAGAACATAAAACTTATATTGAAGCCAATCTGCCAAAACGACAAATATCTGAAATATTCTACTCTATGATGTAAAAGTGTGGCTATTACGTGATCACTAAATGTGTTTTTAACCTAAATCACAATAGCGTTCATCTGTGAAGGATGTACACTGTCAATCATACACAACTATTAGCAGTCATAGCAGTGGGCGTTTACTTCCAAGTCTACAATCCTCCACACCTACTCAAACAGATCGTTCTGATGAGGGGGGTCAAAAACAGTACAGAAAATAGCCTATTACTTCTAAATTGTTTCTTGATAACATTATAAGTGGATCTCAGAGAACAGTACAAAATAAAAAAAAATAAACACTGTGGCATTTCATGACCCTTTAATATTAAGCATAAAATGTGTTTTAATGTCACGATTGAGGGTTGTATAAACTTTCAACAATAAAGGTTTTTAAAAGCAAGATATTTAAAGTGTACCTAAAGTATATTTCCAATAGTTCCACTTTAGCACAATCAACTATATTTCAGTATATCTTTAGTTGGACTTCAGCACTACTTCCACACAATTAAAGTGCATTAAGTACAAAATTAGTAGTTCCAATCTAGCTGTCACGGTACGCGGCTGTAACAATAGCGCACAACGAAGGGGTAAACGTAAATAGTCTTTAATTCCAACTTCAAAACAAAAGGACAGAAGAATAACCTGGAGGGTTAACTAGAGGCTAGCAAGCTAGAGGAACGAGGGAGCCCGGCGGAGCCAGTGTACTGCCGGGCCACGTTGGAGAGGAGAGAGCTAGAAGCCATGGTGGAGCCGCTGGGTCAACGGGCCAAGGTGGAGTCCTGGACTCTGAGGCTGGAGGCGGAGACAGGGGATCCTCCAGCCACAACGCCAATGGACACTGACAGACCCGCGGTGAGCCCACCACACAGATGGCTTTCTCCCTCGTGGTGGGTGTGGTAGCCAGCTCTCGCACCTGGTCTGACATTAACATGCAGCTCTGGCTCCGCGGCTATCCTCAGCTCTGTCGCTCCTAGATGCGATGGCTCGTCGGTCGCGGCTGGCTCCGGCTCTCTGCCATCGGTGGGCTTGTGCTTATGCTCTGCACCGCGGGGAGACGGTGGGCTGGGCTGTGGGTCGAGAGTGGAACTGTCATCTACGGGACAGACGGTGAACAGAGATTCGTTTCTCGCCAGTGTCCACTCCACGAAGGCGGCAAAATCCGCTCGAGCGCGTTGTCCGGATAGCTGGTCAGATAAGCGAGGACCAGGAACAGTCTGGTATGGTCCTCGAGTGATCTTTCCCCCTGCTCCAGCAGGAGGAGGAGGTGGTATTCGGGGCGGGTGAGGGCATCCATAAGGGAACAATGGGGGAAAAAAAACACTGTACGGAAAACGGAAAACAAACAGAGGGTAAAGCGCAAATAAAGTTACTTTTGTGGGTCTGGGATTATGTCATGATTGCCTACGGAGAGGAGCAAGGAACGAGGAGACAAGGAGTAAACTCAAATAGCAGTCCTTTAATCAACATCCAAGGGGTAACACAGGGCAGGCAGCCCTGTCTCCGCCTCCAGCCTCATAGGACCACACATGTAGCACAACATAGACTTTCAATCCCGGACAAAGACAGACTGCACAGACTGAAACTTAAATGCATGGGGTAACGAGGGATAATCAACGAACACAAGTGAATCAAATGACTAATCACACATGGGGAAACTTGGTCACAGGGGCCACGTGGGGAGAAAAACAGACACAGACAGTCCATAATCCTGACAGGCATCACTTCAGAAATCTTTGTGAATGCAGACTGAATGGCTAGGTGCTTGATTTTATATACCTACCTATATCACAATGAGACTGACGGAAACAACTGAATTAAGAGAACCTGAAATAATTAAGAGGCATGTCACAATATTTTTGTCCTTAAATGCAAACAAGGAGTATCTTTTTTTTTCTCCTCACAATTCAAGCACTGACTACATTTAGTAATTCCATCTATTTTCCCCCAGGTGTGTTGGTGTTAAATGTGAAGAAAACAAACACGGATTATGTCTAGTGAGTCAGTCTGATATTCAGGAGCTCTTTTGCCCGACTTTGTCTGACAGCAGCTGTGGGTGTATGTGATAGAAGACAAGAGATTTTACCATGAAACGGCATCAGTTTTAAGATGATTCACTAGCTGTAAGATGACCTGAGGGCTTCTGTAAAGCAGCAGGTCAAACTCACAGCTCCAAAATCACTAGCTCCAAATGCAATGTGTGTCTACATCTGTCTAAGATATTTAGCATGATGTGGCTTGAAGGCATACATATACAAAGCAGTATGAACACACACATATTTTAAAATCAACCTGAAATCTAAATTGATATTGTTTACATCATGTTGTTTATGCTATTTCGAAGGGGAACAAAAGGCATCAATAATACCTGGAAAGCAACCTGTTTACATTCATTTTAATGGCTCATTTACATACACTCACAAGTCATTCTTCAGAAATAATCTTGAACTGTGAGCTTGATTTTGGTCAAAGTTCCTTTTACTTTCTAATCCTTTCACTCCAACCTGTCTCCATTCTAGTATGTAATACTTCTCAAGACCCAATCAACTCCCAGTGGAGAAAATCAAGACCAGCACTATTTTTTTTTCTTCATCACTGACTATCTTGTTTCACTAGGAAATACATAATACACTAGGAAAATGGTTTGAGAACTGCATTTCATGTTGACTTTTAAGGTCTACTCCAAAATGTTTGATCTAATCTGCAGTGAATTTGTGTTTTAATTACAGAGAAGTCTTCAGAAATGTGCTGAAGCAAATATTTACAGAGTTTATTTCACCCCAAGAACCCAACAGCAGACTGCTTGAGAGTGTGTGTGTGAAAGAACATAGCTCCTGTTCCCATTAGACCGTCATTTAGCATTATAAATACACAACAGTGCATGGAGAAAAACATGGATGATGGTGAAACTAGGGCACATCCTGTGCTAAGAGCACGGGGGATAATTATATCAGTATCTATATTCTTTCTATATGTAGTGCATTTCAGTATCAATTTATTTAATTTGTTTTAATAAAAACAATAATATTATGCAAAAAAAAATTTATTGATTTTGCAGCATTCATTTGATTTGTCATTTGACCCAGAAATAGTGCAGAACTTTGTTTCTAATTAATTTTACACCATGACTTGTCTATTATCTTTTTTAAAACATTTTTCTTTTGGTTCTAGATTAAAAATTAAAATCTGAGATCTGAGACCAGTTTTTTAATGTGGTTTTAGACATTTGGACCCCACTGCATATACGAGACAATGAAAAAAAAGACCTCTCTTATATAGAAGAAGATATAGGCTTTTAATATAATCTGTATTTTCATCTCCTGCTGTGCCTGTGTGCCACAACTGTCAAAGGCCACAGTCTTTGAACCCTGCATTGACTGTCTAAAGGAAGGAGAAATACTGGTTTTCATCTTAGAGCAGTGCAGATATCTGCCAGAGTGTGATGGAGCACAGGGACGATTCCAATTGAAATCTAAAGCCCATCCTAGAGGATGCAATGTCAAAGCCCTGCAATCCACAGATTTATATACCACTGGCAACCAAACACCAAATGAAACACATGGGAGACTCGGCTAACAGGGTTGAGCAACATTCAGAATAAAATGGAGCTAGATGCAGAATTGCTACTTACTGTAAATATGAAGGTAAGGATGTTGAATTAAAATGAGGAGAAATTCATATAATAATATATGTTGAAAAACCTAATACCTCATGTTGATAGGAATCTATCTTACCCCAAATTTGTATGTGCTATGCATTTTTATGTTTACTAGAGTGTAAATTCAGCAAGTTTTGTTGTAATAAGTACTTTAAAATACATTAAAGTGTACTGCTAAAGTCTGTGTACATTTTGATAGTTAATATTTTCCATTTGAAATTAATTAAACAGCGCTTCTATCAACATTTTTCCAAAAATGTACCTATACCTACAATTTGCTGCAGTTATCAGTTGAATTAACAATAGTTCACTGAAAACACCAACAACTTTTATTCCGTTTCATGCTAATTATGATTACATGGTAGATGATCAATTAATGGTTCCTTGTACAATCCTGTGCTATCAACTCAAAACTATTTTGCCATAGTGCATGATTTGTAAATTAATAATTTTTAACGTTTGCATGACATAATCAGCTGTGCATGCATTGCTTTTCCAATGTAGAAAACTTGCTTGGTAGCCCATCTGGTACAGCATTGCATTCTGGATGCAGAGTGTTCGGGTATGAATTCTGTGCAACACAGTTTGGTGAAAGCCATGTAAAAATAAGGTAAAATTGCATGTTATTTATTTATTTATTTAGAGTGAGTGAGTGAGTAGAAAAGATCTACCCGTGCTAGCAGTTCTTATTCAATTCCGGACTTAATGGCATTAGTTCTTGCATTTAATGTGGTAAGTCTGAAAAACATGGTACAGATGAAATGTGAGTGACACAAAGCTGTCGTATAATATCAGAAGATATAGTAGTGCATAAGTCCTGCTTTTCTTTGTGTTGTTGTTTTTTTAATTTTGAGCTTGGCTGCATATATCAGTATACACTTTCATTGCATAGAAAAGATAAGTTCAGATATTTTACCAAATATCCGCTTGTGTTTCATGGTAAGAATAATAATAGGGATATAAGGATGAGGCAGTAATCACAAGATGTATTGATTGATTGATTGATTGATTGATTGATTGATTGATTTATGGATTTAATAGTAACAAGAATCCTTATATTTTCAGCCCTAATAATGAAGCATGTAAAACTGCAATTTCAAACTATATTTCAGACATCTATACACTGAAAAAAAAAATTCATTGAATTTACTTTTTTTTTTTTAAGGTAAGTGGTTGCAATCCATTTATTTTAGCTACATTTAAATAAACTAATTTAGTTGACTAACTTTCAACATTATTTTTTAACATTTTTTTATGTAGCTAAAATAAATTGTTTGCAACCACTTACCATAAAAAAAAATAGTATAATTGTTTTCAGTGTAGGCGTATATAGATCATAGTATAGATGGATTAAATCGGGAGATATATATTTTTAGTTTGAACAGTAATGGCTGAGAATGTGTCCAGTGAAGGGATATATTCTGAGGCCCATGAATGTTATGAGATATTGAAACACAGTTTTGGCTCTAATGATTGGCATCCTGTATTTACTGCTTATCTAACACACGTCTACTATTTAAAACAGACAAAGTGCTCCCTGCATCAACCCACACACAAGCTTTCATTAAAAATGTATAATAACAAAACTCTCTTAGAATAGCCATTAGTATCCATTAGAGGCATAATCCCAGAACATATGCTGCATGGTATTACTCAAGATAGAACATGGCCAGAGTGAGGGTGTAAAAGCTGGAGAATCTCTTATGTGGAAGAGGATTAGTGAACCAGCAGGTTTTCTCTCAGGAACCGAAAGAGAACAGCTCCCATTGAGATAACGTGTATACTTACAATATAAGTTAAAAGTTAAAAATTAAAAAAACAAAACAAATTTAAAGCACAGAGAATGACAATGCCGTGAATGTTTTTTGACTGTCTGAAACACGTCTCTTGTGCACGCTTTGATTGTGTGCGAGATCGCGTGAGTAACGAATTGAGCTCTCTTTCATTTCTTCTTCTTGTGGTTTAAAATTGCTTGTACGTGTAAATTGGCAAATTAATCTGCGAATCACGTGCGTGCCGAACGGTAGGGTCTCATCCGTACGTATTACGGATCAACTGCGATCCGTTTAACTGCTAATATGTGACAGATCAGAGCAATCTTTCATTTAGCTACTTATTTAACATGAAATTGTCAAATTGCTGCTCCATATCAATCGCATACAATGAAAATACAGAATAATTAGAACAATCATTAACATAAATAAATAACAGAGTGTCATTGCCTATCTATACACATTTTTCCCAGAACTTTCTTGTGACCCGGTAGCAAATCTTCCACGGCCCGGTGGTGGGTTGCGACCCAGTGGTTGGGGACCTCTGTTATAGAGTAACAGAATGCTGTTATGTTGTCAGGAGTCAGGATACACAAAGACAAGCATTTATTCAAAATAGACATCTTCTTTAGCTACCGTTCAAAAGTTTGAGGGCAGTATTTTTATTTTTTTTTTAATTATTTTTTTACATCCCCCCCCCCCCCCC
>NW_015505982.1:347961-355806 GCF_001515645.1 Sinocyclocheilus grahami | reverse complement strand
TAAAATTTGGGGGGTTTTTTTTTTTTTTTTTTTTTTTATTTTTTTTTCCCCCCCCCCCCCCCCCCCCTTTTTGAAATAAATGTATATTTTAATTCAGCAAGGATATGTTCAATTGATAAAAAGGGATAGTAAAGAATTATATTATTAGAAAAGATTTAGATAAAAAAAATGCTGTCCTTTTTAACTTTTTATTCATCAAAGAATCCTGAAAACGTTTCTAAAAAATATTAAGCAGCAATAACTGTTTCCAACATTGATAATACATCTAAATATTAGAATGATTTTTGAAGTATCATGTAACACTGAAGACCGGAGAAATGGCTGATGAAAATTCAGCTTTGCATTACAGGATTAAATTAACATGTTAAAGTATTAAAATAGAAAACAGTTATTTTTGGTTTTTAATAATATTTAACAATATTACAGGTTTTTTTTCTGTATTTTCATTAAATATTATTTCATTTTTGGTAGGTAGGTAGGTAGGTAGATAGATAGATAGATAGATAGATAGTTAGATAGATAGATAGATAGATAGATAGATAGATAGATAGATAGATGGAGGAGCTATAAGTTATCTTGCAAATATTGCTATTCTTGTGTATTTATTTGCATTCATTCATAACAATGTAAAAGTAACTAAAAGTCAGATTACAGTACTTGTGATTCAAATTTGTACACTGATTACATTTTAAGTAATTCAAAGGTAATTAGTTTGACATAATTAGTGATTTGTAACTGTAATTCATTTTAATGTAACCCTCACATCTCTGTCAGCGCTGGACTCCCAAAACACAGTGACGTCCATCTCTGGCTGATCAGCAGGCAGTGTTTAATGAGCGAGAGCCAGATGCTTTCTCAAGGCTTCAGCCTGGGAGTGGTTAATTAATCAGATTGCTCTCTCTCTCTCTCTCTCTCTCTCTCTCTCTCTCTCTCTCTCTCTCTCTGTCTCTCTCTTTCCCTTTCTTTCTCTCCTCTCTTTCCTCCATGCGACCTCTCTCCCACAACATTTCAGAACACTAATCCATCATCTTCAGCTTTTTACTGGGGATTGCTGAACACACCATGAAGCAGTTTTCCAATTTGTGGAGCTCTTAAGATGACTATTTGGCACATTTGGGTACACCATTTCCTGTTGGGCACAGCGGTGTTGAAACTAGAAAGGAACTGAATATTAAACATATTGGCTCTATTCCAAAACCTCTGCAGTGAGCCCATGTAGGCAGAATTTTAAAGCACTATAGGTGCGCTCCCAACATGAAAGCTTTCACAAAAGGTAGACAGCATAATTATGCTGCCTTCTGAGATGCCTTCTTTTTCCCACTAAATAAAGTCAGTATCGCATGTATCCTTTACAGAGAAGACAATCCCAGCCAGGCCACACATAATCTGTGCTGCGGAATCTTTATATTTTACCCACAAATACCCTTGATGAGTGAGTAAATGAAGACAGAATGTTAATTTGTGGGTGAATCTTTCTCATAGACAGGTTCTTCTTGGGATTTGCAGTGAACGAGACCTCTAGCTTCTGGCGTGATCTATTTTCATAGGCATAAAAAGTGATGACTGCTGAAAAATGAGATCTTCTGCAGCCAGAGATGCTATTCACAGCACACTGACCCCTGGCTAATCAACCCTGTTAAAGGCCAGCGCAAAACCCTTCATTACCCCCATTAAAAATCCCATAAAATGACGCTCTCTAAATGCCACCGGATGAATTAGACATGCATACGGTCAGCACAGGTAGACGTACAGAGCTGCCAGTTATTAATGTACCTTCAGTTCGGATGCTGAATGGGGAATCGCCCAGTCGCTTGGCCGAGAACTGGCCCCCCAGAGAGGTCATTAAGAAGCACAGACTGAAGAAACCGATCCCCGCCACAAATATCCTGCAACAGAGTAAATGCAACGTAACTGTAAAAGTAGACTGACGACTTTGAGGCTTATGGACTAATGAGATGAATTTTACTGTTTGCCATAATGACGTTTAATGTCCCTGACAACCTCTGTACTCCCATTTAGACACTTGATAGCAACTGCCTTTTTTCGAGACAAGTAAAAGCTTTTAAAAAATCACAAGCAGGTATTACTGATATATGTTGTGCTTGTGTTAACCACAGACCATTAAAAAAAAACACTGACTTCCAGGATGATGGAACTGAATTGCTGAAATGCTGACTCGTTTCTGGGTTTTGCCTACTAAAATGCATCATCCTTGCAGAACACTATTACTGGTGCAGCAGAGTTGAAGCAGAATTGATATGCTTATTTTGAGTAATAATGAATTAAATGTTGGTCTGTTCCTCAGACAAAGCTATTATATGCTATAAAGCTATATTATATGATTTTAGAAGACTTAAAAAAAAGTGATTGTGACATGTGACCAAGTATAGTAACCCATACTCGGAATTAGTGCTCTGCATTTATCCCATCCAAAGTGCACACACACAGCAGTGAACACACACACCATGAACACACACAGCAGTGGGCAGCCATTTATGTTGCGGCGCCCGGGGAGCAGTTGGGGGTTCGGTGTCTTGCTCAAGGGCACCTCAGTCGTGGTATTGAAGGTGGGAGAGAGCGCTGTACATTCACTCCCCCCACCTACAATCCCTGCCGGTACGAGACTCGAATCATATATAGAAGGAAACAGAAATGTCATGTCAGACCAGACATGGAGGGTTGTAACTGGACACGAAATGGCATATTATCTGCATGTATTTGCTATTTTGAAATACAATTTTTCCTGTTTTGAATTAAAATGCCTAACTTATAATGGTGGTATAAGTGGTATTACGGAATGGCATCATTATTATTGAAAAGTAATTTTGACTACTAGAATATTTAGGGTTAAGTAATGATTAGTTGTTTCTATTTTAGTCTGTAGAAGACAAATATTGGAATATTACAGTAGATCAAAATCTGAGACATGTAGTGCAGCAGAAAAAAACTCTCCATACAGTCTCCTCTACTATTACTAGTCCCTGCTGACATAATTCTCTATAAAGTGACATCATGTTTGGTGGCAAAGTAACAGCAAACATCAATATGTATTATGAACTCTTATTTGCATCATGGAAGACATCTTTTTCATTTTATTTCCATTGTGTAGGCTAAATAAGTGTCTTAAATAAGAGTCTTAAATAGTCTTAAATAAGACCAGGGCATATTTCTGTAACATATGCAACTCTTTCACAGAAAAAGCATGCTTAACGCACAACACAAGCCTTTTATTTTTATATTTATATACACATACAGTGGGGAAAAAAAGTATTTAGTCAGCCACCAATTGTGCAAGTTCTCCCACTTAAAAAGATGAGAGAGGCCTGTAATTTTCATCATAGGTATACCTCAACTATGAGAGACAAAATGAGAAGAAAAAAAATCCAGAAAATCACATTGTAGGATTTTTAAAGAATTTATTTGCAAATTATGGTTTCAACAAGATGATTGTCTTGCCTAACAAAACAGACATACAGTGTAGCGTGCATTGATTGCTGCTATTAAGTGCTCCTCATTTCTCTATATAATTTTCTCTTTGAAACCACCACAGATGAGAGAAAAATAAGGAACATGAGGTTTTCGTCAGTCTGCAGGGTACAAAATGTCTAGACTTGATAACCTGCAGCCTGCCTTTGGAACACAAACCCCAATAATGACCCAAATAACTGTAGTTAATGAAGCTTTTGGACTAGAGACATAATTGCAAGCAACATACATCACGAATAGCTGTTGTTATACTACACCATCAAAAAGAAACTTAACCGTAGTATTCTTAACGTTGTCATCATTTATTTAATAAGATTTTACATTACAAAAAATAATGTAAATGTGGCATTTTGGCGGAAACTTACTGTTGTGAAAGGGATTTAATTTATTAATATATATTTTTTTTTGTAAGTTCCACAGACACGAAACTAAGACCTCAGTCACAGTGCTCAAACGCTACAGTGCCAATTCGAGGTTTGTCTGAATGGTGTGCTGTCAATGTCTTCAATAATTTGAACATAAAGGTCTTACAGTAGATGGCAGGTCTTACCTGAACGGCTTGAACGTCAGCAGGCATCTTCTCGCCATAGTTATACACTCGCTATTTACAGAAATCATTTTTCTCGCCGACTGGTTAACAACACGCGAACTATAAAACGCATAATTTACTTTAATTGCTTGTGTTTCTTAATGTGCGAGTTTAAAGTAACAGCCCCAATTCTGACTGTAAGCTCTTTGGTGAAGTTGCAAGAAGAAAGGCATCCGAAGATAGCTGAGCGAAATAATCAGCAGGTCATCCAGCTGGTGATGTTGAACTCCTATTCATGATAGTTTCCAAATAGCGTCAGAAGTAGGCTAATCCAGCGCAGGTCCGTCTCCGTACATTTAGTGAAGTATCAATGAAGCTCGTGAGGGGAATGAACGAGTCAGAACTCCCAGCGCAGCGCGCGAAGATGCTGGAACAATTCACCGGCACGACTGGGGTTTTCTGTGATGTGAGCCTTCACTTTCACCTTCTTTGAGAATAATGTTGCCTCAAATATGAACATGAATGCAGTTCAGCTGCATCAGAGGAAGCGTCTAAAAGCTTAAACCTCTCCTCTGTAATTTCAGAGCCGTGGACAGCTCCCAGTTGCACACGCTATAAGGCATCAAGAGCGCCATCCGATGGATTTCTAACAGTTTACTCGGATTATCCGATCTGAGATGTGACGAATTGGATCTTTCTGCGTGCAGTGTGTTTTTTTGTGTGTGTGTAAGTGCTTTTAGTAGAACACAGGTCCACTGATTGGATATGCGAGTTACATTTTAAATGTAAAAAAAAGAAGAACATTTCACAAATGTATGGCCTCAAGTCTTCTTTGCACATTATTTTCACCCATATTTAAAGGAAAAAAATGTATATTGTTTATAGTAATTAAATCAGATTTAGTATTTGAATGTAGTGAAAAAAAGTTCCCCAATAGTCGTAGCCATCTTACCCCAAAATATCTGACACACTTTTTTTTGTCATTTGAACAGTATTATACTGTAATATGTACAGTAAGATACTGTAAAATGTGTATACAGTATTTTACTGTAAACCGCAAAGGATTATGGGAAAATATACGGTCACTACTGTATTTCCTCACTACTGTAAATCAATTTACAGTAGTGAACTTGCCCACGAAAAACTGACCAATGGCAAGGGAGTTCTTTTTTGACTGTTTGGTGGAAGTGGCTGTAAAAGGACAAAAGAGAAATGCACCTTAACTCGACAAAAGGTTAGTATATTATTTCTGTTTTATGCAAAACTGCGATATTTTAAGATATTTTCACTTGTTAACAGCAAACTAACATTATTCATTGTGTCATTTTTCATGTCGGGAGTTGGAGCCTTTTTTTCTGACTGACGTCTGGAATGCCGCCAAAATGCTTGACATAAACCTTAGTTAAACCGAGAAACACGTTTGTACGTTCTGCTGCCCTTTAATGCAAGTTAGCTCCTCTGGTGAGTCGTTATTTAACCTTAACAGCTAATTAACGTGAAATACTGAGGTAAAGTGCGTTAGGCAAACCACTGTTTCAGTGGAGATATTAAACAGTATTTTCTAGTACTTCTTTTGTTTGTTATTTTCAGATTTCTAGTCTGGATGTAGTCTGCAACGTCGGAGATGTATTTTGGATCCTCTTCTTGTGTATGTCACAGTATCGATGATAACATCAACTGGTAAGTTAATAATGTAATTTAGCCGAAGTTAACTAACTTAGTTGAACAAAGTGAAGCATAGTAAGTTATTTTCTTTACTCTGCCTCTTTATCGCAAGTAAGGTAATTCTCTCTTCAAATGCTATTTAAGTCAGAAAGTGTGTACCAATGTCGTATGTAACTTTAGAGACGGTCCCTAAATTCAGTGACAGACGTAACGTTAACATAAAACAGCGAGCTAACAACCTACTGAGGAAAACTGAGTGAAGAAACACCACTGTTAAGAACATATTTTGTATTTTATTTTAAAGTTTGTGGTCATGTCGTCTGCATCGGAGGTGTATTGGAGTCTTGTTATTGCCTCGTAGCGGTGCTAACATCAGGTGAGCTTCCATCAGCTTAACTAACTTTAATGTCACTAAATGAGCCAAATTAGCAACTAGCAGCTGTTCTCCACTAACTCACAGAACAGGTTGACTTTGAGAGGAACATGCTAGCACGTTGAATAAACATGAGCACTGCACGTTTCAAAATCGAAACCCAGTGCAGGTGTTTTTATATCACTGTATTTCTGAAGGAAACTCATTTTCATTTCTTCTTGCTTGTAATGTCTGATAATGCAGCGTTTGTGAGTGGAGCTCTGCCTTGTGTACAGCCGTTACCGGGAAACCTCGATCTCTATCACTCCAACAGCGCCTCCTGCTGGCAGAGAATGAATTTGCATATATATGCCGCCACAAATAGAATGAAAGTCTGTGGGAAACACTGTAATGTTATTTATGCAATTTGTAAGTGCAAATTATAATTAATTATACTTGTCTCTTTAAAAATAAAAAATAAAAAATTAAGCCATTTAGCCAATGTAACTTTTAGCATAGCCTATTTTATTTGAAGTGTATCCCGTGTATTCTGATACATGCATTAATGTTTCTGGGCTAAGCCCCGGATATCCACTCACTGTAGAACTGCCCCTGGAATCAAACCCATTATTTCAACACTTTGCTCTACTGATAAAATGGAGCTTTAATAACTTAAATATGATGGATTATCAACTAATTATGTACGTTCCTTGTAGGTGCGTTCAGATGTAGTATATAACGTTTTTATTAAAGGGGTGGTTGATTGCGGTTTCACTTTTTTAATGTTAGTTAGTGTGTAATTTTGCTGTTTGATCATAAACAATATCTGCAAAGTTACAAAGCTGAAAGTTCAATGCAAACGGAGAGATATCTTCTTTTAAAATTCTGGTAGTTTAATGCCTACAAAAATGACTGGTAAGGGACTACAACGAGTTAACACACCGGGCCAGCTAATCAATCAGAGCCCATCGTGAATTTCTGAGAGAGGGGCTTCATAAAAGCAGGAAATGATCAGTACGTTCAGAGGAGAAGGGACAGAGCGGTGTGGAATAAAGGTAAATTATGTGAAAAATAATGCGTTTTTTTAACAAACGAAGCATTAACACATGTTAGACTGCACCCCATAAACACAATCAAGCCTAGAAAAAACTCAGTCAACCACCCCTTTAACGTCAAAGTGCATACAGCACCAACAAGTTTGACAGTCAAGGCAAATTCTGTAAACACTGCTCTTTGATAAATAATGTTTTTTTTCTTCTTGTGCTTGCAGGTTCATTCAGAGGGTGAACATTTGTGGCACCAAATGCATTGAAAGTCACAGATCAGCTGGAATTCTGGAAAGAGGGTGCAGCCTGAATCCCATCCTGCTGTTTCTCTTCAGAGAGCTTGTCAATTTTTACTGTCAAAATGACTGAAATGTAACACAACACCACAAACTAATTTTTACTGCATTTTATTTACACTACCTGTCAAAAGTTATTGAACAGTAAGATTTTTAATGTTTCTTAAATAAGTCTCTTCTGCTCACCAAGCCTGCATTTATTTGATCCAAAGTACAGCAAAAACAGTACAATTTTGAAATATTTTTACTATTTAAAATAACTGTTTTGTATTTTAATATATTTTAAAATGTAATTTATTTCTGTGATCAAAGCTGAATTTTAGGATCATTACTCCAGTAACACGATCCTTCAGAAATCATTCTAATATTCTGAAAACTAGCTCAGAAAACTATTATTGTTATTATTATATATTATTGTTGTTATTATTATGTTGAAAACAACTGAGTAGAATTTTTTCAGGTTTCTTTGAT
>NW_015505982.1:329435-347508 GCF_001515645.1 Sinocyclocheilus grahami | reverse complement strand
CTTTTGATCAATTTAAAGCATCCTTGCTAAATAAAAGTAGTAATTTCTATAATTTCTTTCCCAAAGAAAAAAATTATACTGACTCCAAGCTTTTGAATGGTATAGTGTATAATGTTACAAAAGCTTTTTATTTCAGATAAATGCTGATCTTTAGATCATTCTATTCATCAAAGAATCCTGAAAACAAATGTACTCAACTGTTTTAAATATTGATAATAATATAAAAAAATGTTTATCAGCATATTAGAATGATTTCTGAAGGATTATGTGACACTGAAGACTGGAGTGATGATACTGAAAATTTAGCTTTGATCACAGGAATAAATTACATTTTATCATATATTCAAATAGAACACAGTTATTTTAAGTAGTAAAATATCACAATATTACTGCTTTTGCTGTATTTTGGATCAGATAAATGCAGGCTTAGTGAGCAGAAGAGACTTTAAAAACATTAAAAATCTTACTGTTCAAAAACTTTAGACTGGTAGTGTACTTGCCAATTTTTGCTTTTCAGTATGTGTATGTTTTTCCATGATACAAAGTCCCCAGGGGACTGTGGTGATGTCCTTTCTGCTAGTGCATCTGAGAGGTCAAGATTTGTAATTTGTACTTTTAAAAAGAAAATGTTCAACAATTAAAAATAATATTATCAGAACTAAAGCTCATGAGTTATTGTGTATGGCTAGGTATGGTAAAAATCATGGTTTACAGTGCAGTACCACAATTGGATTGTTTTTTATAGGTAAAACATTTTTTAAACTAAATGAAAATAAACTCTACAGTACTGATACTGTAAATGAAAATACGGTAATAATACTATAAATAAAATACAGTAAAAAACATTATTGTACTGTAAATGCAATTACAGTACTAATACTGTAAACATTTTTACAATAAATTACTGGCATCCAGCTGCCAGTAAGTTACTGTAAAATTTACAGCAACCTATTTACAGTGCAGGCACAGAGATGATTAGTCACATGACATTTATGACTAAAAGTAAGTACTTATGAGCAGTGTTAAGGGCAGTGTATTACAAGTAACGCGAGTTACGTAATCAGATTACTTTTTCCAAGAAAACTAGTAATTTTTATTTTGTTTTCCTGTTTATTGACTGAAACTCTCCTGTCCCCATGTCCCCTGAGAAATCAGGAGTAAGTGCAGAGGTGTTGTGTGTGCTGTGTAAACATGATGCTTACTGTAGTTCTAGATAAAATGTGATTTAATCTAGAACTACAGTAAGATCTACAGTAAAAAATAATTGTCAAAATGTTGTTTTATGACAAAAAACAGATCCAATATTCCTCAAAAAGAATAAAAACATTGAAATGCAAACTCGAAAACCCTGAAATAATTATGTAAATATGTTAAATAACACATTTTTATGTGTTTAATCCCATTTTATTAAGTAATGCCTTTGCAGCTGACCTTCGATGATCTAATTCAGCCATACTAATAAACCAAAATAACTTTAGATAAGCTAAGCATAATAATTGTTTTATTTTATTTTATTTTTAATTGCTGAAGAGTGTTGAACTTTCTTCTACTGCTTCCTATTCTTGATGCAATCAAGCACTTTCCCCAGCACTACTCATGAGCAAAGATATCAGTGTGCAAGTCACATAATTCTGACGGGTCCTGTGCCAGCCAAGCAACTGCCATTGAAATTAATGGGAATGCTAATTTAGCCAGGTATTGTAGACCTCTTTGAGTTAATCAGCATTTTACAATGGTTTGGAGCATGGCTTATCCAATCAGAATTTAAAGTCAGAATACATTTTATAAAGATTTGTAGTGATAATTTCAGATTATTGGGGGATCTTATCAGACCTTATTGTAAAGTGTTACCAAATTAATAATGCAATATGACTCTGATCAGAGTGACATTGATGTGAAAGTGTATGCTCTACTATGATAACTAGAGTACAGCTATTAGAGAGCTGTAATGGGCTACTGGTCCGATTATTTGAACCTAATGTAAATAGAGTGTAACATTCAATTGGTGTATTGTTTAAAAGCAAACAGCCAATGACACCAATGTCAAAAATTGACACTTTAAATTAAATATCATCTTAGAATGTGTGGTTCACACACATCACTAAAGCGACACATAGAAATAAACAGTGCTAGCTGCACATTTTTAGGCTACTTCAGCCTTCCAGAAATCGAATTTATCTCAATCCATTCGTCATAAGCCAGCCAGTCACTTGAGTGTTTAGATGCCAATAAAGCACTTCGGGCTCACAACTCATCAAATTCAATTTACTCTCACTGTGTGCTAAAGGCTCTCTATGCACTCTAAACGCTCTCATTCATTCATGTACATTAAGAGCGAACAACCCACTGGAACTATTGAGAATCTAAGTGATCTGTTCAGTGAAACCTTTACAGTTTGGTGGCAAAGTGCCCTTCAAAAGCAATATAATAAGGACAGCTGGACACTTGGACCAACATTCTCAGACCTCTCAAGTCTTAACTTGATCATCTTTACTGCAGTTTTCTGAAATGATAGAAATAACAAAAACAGGCTTCAAGATACAGAGTACAGATGATTTTTGGTCAAGTCTTCAAGTTGTGCTATTAAAGAATAACTGACCTAGAAATGTGCTATTGTACTTGGCGGATGATAAACAGGTGACAAGAAATATATATATTTAATCAATTTAAGACTGACAGGGATGAAAGCCATGCCTGGGCATCAGAATATCATAGGAACTTGGAGGTAGACTTTTTTTTCAATTTTTCAATTAATTTAAATAAAGCAATTTGTAATGCTTTATCACTGATAAAACAGCAATATTAGCATGTCTTCATTATGTCCTTCACCCTTCATAAGAGAATTTGAGAAATGACACCCATACCATTGGTTTTTTGTTGTAAATATTCATGGACTCATGTTGTCTGTGGCTGTTAACAGCTGGTTTATAAAATATTAAAATACCCAAGGTTTTATTGTGTCTCTGGTTTTCAGAATGCTTCAGATCCAATTAATTTGCTTGCTAGGATAATAGTGAATATTTTTCAAATTCATTCTCTTTCTAATGATTTCACGAATGTGTTATAGACATATACAGCATATATTAGCTTTATCTCACTATCATATTAGCATTAGCTATCGGAAAACCCATTTCTTTTAGCTTCCAATTTGAACCCTGGTAGTAACAAGTGATCCTGACGAGGTCTTTCAGCATCATGAATAGAAAACTCAAACATTCAAAAGGTGAAATCATAAAAAAGCCCAACAGCAACGACACTGTCATTAATATCATCCAAAATTGAAAAAAAGACACTCACTACAACAAAGCCACAGGCATACAACACAAACCCATGCAATGCATCTTGAGAAGAACCTTAGGATGCACCTGTACTTTGGACCTTTTTATTCTTCCCTTCAATCTCCTGGTCACAGTGTGTTTAAGAGACACACACACTCAATCAGCCCTTGACACAGTGTTCCTTTGCACATGTGTTTTCATTACAAATGGCCAGAGGGATGGATCTCAGACTCAGTGATGACCAAGTGAAAGTCTTAAGTGAACATATCCATCCATCCCAGTAAAAGCCTTAAAGGGCACCTATTATGCAAAATTCACTTTTACATGTTGTTTGAACATAAATGTGTGTTAGCAGTGTGTGCACAACCACCCTAAAATGATAAAAATCCACCCACTCCTTTTTTAATCCCCATGAATTATAAGCAGTGTCTCAGAGCAAGAGTTTGCAGAATCTGTAAAATGTGATGTAACATTTTACACGCCCCGTCCACGACTGTTGACGAACACTGAAATATTAGCAGAGACCCTGCCATGAGTGACGCGCACACAATCCGCCATGTTTATCTTCACGCAAGAACATTTAAAAGCAACATTCAAATAAAAAATGTCTTCATAATTGAAGATACAGAAGTTATTCAGTCAAGAGCAATGAGTGATTTTCTGTTTTTATTTTATTGGTTTGGTCATATTAACAGCGTAGACAGCAGTATAGATACCGTCTCAGTTAAGGAGGCCACAACCTACCCGTAGGGAGGTATCATGTGGAGACACTAATATGGACTGACCCCGGCCTGGGGCAGTACTACGTATGGAATGGGACTCTGAGGCCGGTCCTACCTGAGAAAAGGGAGGAACCACTGCCAGCAGAGCCTGACAGAACGGTCTGTCAAAGGGAAGACACGGGTTCACTGAGAGGGAAACCTTACCGTGGAAGCAAACACATATGGGATCGCCCGCAGGGAATCAAGCTATATGGACACCTAGTCCAGTACAGGGGCAGACCGGAGACCCGGGCAAGCTAACACCGATACTGGGCTTGGGGTCAGACTGCTCTGCCGAGTCTGACTGCCGGGGGTGCTGGAGGATGCTCGACCAGGGTTCGCCGTCCGGGGAACTCGACTGGGAGAGACAGGTGCTCGCATCCCGTGTGAGGGAGAATGGCGCAGCAAGCGTGACACCGGCCTGTCCCTCCTACCAATTACCTATTACCCAACACATGGGAAGCAACCAGCTCGTCGCAGAGGCTGTAGAATCTCTCAAAGGTTTTCAGTGTCGCCCAGCCCCGCAGCTCTACAGATGTCTGCCAGAGTGGCAGAGAGGACTGGTATGCCAAGGCGATGGCATCCACTATTCAGTGGGCCAACCTCTGCTTGGAGACAGCCTTCCTTTTCTGCTGGCCTCCGTAGCAGCTGCTCTGAGCTTCTAAAACTCCGGGTGCAGTCCCCATATATGTGAAGCGCTCTTAGGGGACACAGCAACGCTAGGGCTGGGTCTGCCTCCTCCGGGGGCAGTGTTTGCAAGTTCACCACCTGATCACGGAAAGGCGTGGTGGGAACCTTGGCCACGTATCCAGACAACGTGAGAGTAGGCCGGCCCGAACACAAGGCACTCTTCTCTTACTGAAAATGCTTGGAGGTCCCCGACCCTCTTGATGGAAGTGAGAGCGGCCAGGAGCGTTGTATTAGTGGACAGGAATTTAAGCTCAACTGAATCCAGCGGCTCAAAGGGATCCCTCTGTTGGCCAGCCAGGATGGTAGAGAGATCCCAGGAGGGCACCAGGGGTGGCCTAGGAGGATTCAATCTTCTGGCACCCCTCAGGAACCTGACGATGGGATTGTGCTTTCCCAGGGACCGGCCATCCACTGCATCGTGATGTGCTGTGATAGCAGCCACATACATTTTCAAGGTGGAGGGTGACAGCCTACGCTCCAACCTTTCTTGCAGGAAAGAAAACACTACTCCAATCTTGCATCTTTGGGGGTCTTCTCGGCGAGAAGAACACCAGTTCGCGAACAGACTCCACTTCAGTGCATAGGCTTGCCTACCACCGCCTGTGGCAGACCACTTAAGTCTGCCGCGCCACACGTGGAGGTTCCAAAGGTCCAGGCGGAAGAAAAGGATCTTGGAAGAAAGGAGGGCCTTCCTCAGGGGGATGCCCCAGGGACGGGCTGTTGCGAGGAGCGTGAGTTCCGGAAACCAGGTCCGGGTGGGTCAGTACGGCGCAACCAGCAGGACCTGCTCCTCATCTTTCCTGACCTTGCACAGTGTCTCTGCAAGCAGTCTCACTGGGGGACACGCATACTTGCGTAGAGCCCGAGGCCAGCTGTGTGCCAGTGCATCCGTGCAGAGAGGGGCCTCGGTCAGGGAGCAATACAGCTGAAAGTGGGAGGGCTCGTGGGAAGCAAACAGATCTACCTGGGCTTCCCCGAATCAACTCAAAATCAACTGGACTGTCTGGGTATGGAGTCGCAATTCTCCGGGGAATGTGAGCTGTCATGAGAGCACATCGGCTGCACTATTGAGCTCCCTCAGAATGTGGATGGCGCACAGTGATTTGAGCAGCGTCTGACTCCAGAGGAGGAGAAGGCGGGCGAGTTGTGACATGTGACGTGATTGTAGATCTCCCTGTCGGTTGATGTACGAAACAGTCGCAGTGTTATCTGTGAGGACCAACACATGCTTGTCTTGCAGCAGTGGCCGAAACTGCCTCAAGGCTAGATGTACTGCCAAGAACTCCAGGCAGTTGATGTGCCAAAGCAGTCGAGGCTCTGTCCAGAGCCCCAAGGATGCCTGCCTTATGCATGTGGCACCCCAGCCCGTACTGGAGGCGTCCGTCATGACAACGACATGCTGGGACACTCGTTCTAAGGGCACTCCGACCTGTAGAAACGCAAGGTCCACCCAGGGGTTGAATGTGTGGCGACACATTAGCACCATGCCCATCTCGGGACTCGGGAGTGTAACCAGTGCTGAAGTGGTCTCATATAAAGCAATCTGAGCGACGTGACTGCGGCTGTGGATGCCATATGCCCCAGGAGCCTCTGAAAGTGTTTCAGTGGTACCACCGTCCTGCCTCTGAAGAAACTTAGGCAGTTCAGCACAGACTGGGCACGCTCGTTGGTGAGACGAGCCGTCATACTCACTGAGTCTGCACAGGGGAGAGCTTGCTTTTTTCCCAGTTGACCCGAAGGCCAAACTGGCTGAGGTGCCTGAGCACCAGGTCCCTATGATTGTACAACTGTTCTCGCAACTGGGCCATGACGTCGATATAGTTGAGGATCCTGATGCCCACTTCCCGCAACGAGGCAAGGGCGCCCTCTGCGACCTTTGTAAAGACACGGGGGGACAGGGACAGCCCGAAAGGGAGGACCCTCTATTGTCATGCCCAACCCTCGAACGCAAACCGAAGGAACGGCCTGTGTCGAGGGATGATCGAGACATGAAAGTAAGCGTCCTTCAGGTCGACCACTGCAAATCAATCCTGGGGCTGGATGCATCTGATGGGACAATTGACATGCCCGTAGTGGTGCAGCGGTGGGAAGTCGTGCTGGATGGCCCAGAAGGCATCGCGTTCTGGCTCATCACAGCAGGACTCCCCATGTCCCCAGAGGGACCGGCCAGAGATACGTGGGGAAGCATCGCTTCCCCGAACCACAATCCATTGGCCGTTGGCGATGGGGGGCTTTGTGGGCGAGAGTGAGGAGGCAGCGTGTCGCTCACTCTCAGCCCACGAGCCCGACGGACCGGATGAAAAGGAAACTGCTCTTTCTTTCAAAATGTGGGTACCACTGGCCCTTGGGTCAGCAGTGGAATGGAAACAAAAGAAAACAAAGGATTCTCCACTCGGCCCTCCTCCGGGGGAAGGAGTGATGCTGTCCTCACCACCTCCTCGAAGAGCAGTTACTCACCTCTCCGGGCCATCCGTGTCAGGGCCGCTTCATCGTCTTCTTGGAGGACTTAAGGGCTGGCTTTGACACAGGGGGCGCCGCACTCCTTCGGGGGGCTCGACGCGCCAGCCTCGACAGGGTCTCAGCATGGGACGGAGCAGCTTTAGAAGCCGTAGGAGGGCAACCTCGGCGACGGGCAGGCTGAGGCATGAGGAGCGGTGGCAGCTCGAAAATCATGCTGGGGCAGGATGTGCTGGATCGCCTCAGTCTGTCGCTGCACTGCCGAGACTGCTGGGCAAATTCCTCAACAGTGTTGCCGAATAGCCTAGCCTGGGAGATGGGGGCATCAAGAAAGCTAACTTTGTCAACGTCCCTCATCTCTGCCAGGTTGAGCCACAGATGGTGCTCTTGGGCCACAAGTGCGGACATTGCCTTCCTGTGGGATCGCGCCGTGACCTTCATCACCTGGAGAGCGAAGTCGGTCACCGAGCGCAGCTCCTGCATCAACCCCGGGTTGGTGCCACCCTTGTGTATGTCTTTGAGTGCCTTGGCTTGGTGGACTTGCAAGATCACCATGGCATGCAAGGCAGAGGCAGCTTGACCCGCAGTGCTGTAGGCTTTAGCAGCGAGAGCTGCCGTGGTCCTACAGGCTTTGGAGGGGAGGCGCGGACGATTCCTCCAAGTAGGGGCATTTTGTGGGAACCGCAAGTGCACTGCAACCGCTCTCTCCACCTGGGGAATATCTACGTAACCCTTAGCTGCTCCGACATCGAAGGTGGTGAGGATGGAGGAGGGAGACGAGCGGCTTCTGGCCAAGAAAAAGTGGCCATCCACGATTTCGTCAGCTCCTCGTGCACCTCTGGGAAGAAAGGAACAGGAAAGGAACGGGGCGGGGTGTGGTCATGAGCCAAGGCCCGCGCCGAGGAACCAATCATCCAGCCACGAGGGTTCGGGACCGGGTGGTGTGCACACCTCCAGCTCAATACTCACAGCGGCCCTGGAAAGCATGGCCATCAGTTCCAGATCCGATTCAGCGGAGGCGACAACACCCGACGGGGGCAGCCCCGTCGAATCTTCATCCTCGGAAGATGACAGCCCATACCTCGATGATGTGATTGACATCTGATCTTCATGCAATGCAATGCAAAATCAGCATGCAAAATCCACTAGCCAAATTTCATTGGCGTTTTCTTTTAATCAGAGAGGATTCGGGCTCCCGTCACGACATAACTCGTAGTGACCGACAGATAGGGAATGTATATTACGCTGCTGTCACTTAACACACAATTTATCTAATATAAACATGCAATTTCTTTCCCAGCTGTTTCCCTTCACAGACATAATTGACTTTTTTTTTGTAGCTTATCTGTGTTTTTAACGTAAAATTGTGTGTATTTGAGAGTTTAAGCGCAATAAGACATGATAGAGAAAGGCAAACAAAGCGCCAGCATTCTGGTGTGGGTTATTACATAGGTGAAGTACTCACATGCTGTGTGACAGCCACTTTCTGTGCATGTTCTTTCAGATGTGTGCACTCAGAAAACAGTGTGTTTCTGCTTCCACTCAAAATAGGCGCTTTCAGAATTATATAATAAATGATCTGTGGGCTATTTTGAGCTGAAACTTCACAGACACATTCTGGGGACACCTGAGACTTATATCACATATTGTAAAAAGGGGCATAAATAGGTGCCCTTTAAAGTGTTCAATCTTTTTTATTATTTTCTCTTCATAATCTGTTAGATTTTCATGCATTTTAAGGAAATGTCAAGCTTTGTGAATGCTAGTTGAATGCAGCTTAAATGAATAACTCACACAAAAACTTAAACTGTCATTATGTACTCACTTACAATAGTTAATGTGTCATTGTCACGGTACGCTGTTGGAAGGAGTACGAGGGAAACGAGGAGTACAATCAAAAGTCTTTAATCTAAGGAACACAGGGTAAATCCACACAAAGGGCACTGGAGCAAACACACGTACACGAGTAGACCCGACAGAGACAGACGGCACAGACTGGGACTTGAATACAGGGGATGATTGGGGAAACACAGGTGCATGGGATGACTAATCAAACTAATTAACAAAACGAGGACAGGAACATGACCAAATAAGGGAACAGAAACAGGGGCAAAACATGACACAGACAGTCCATGATCCTGACATTACGCCCCATCCCGGAAGTTGCGTCCTCGCACCGTAGAACAATAGAGGGGGGGAATGGGTGGGAACTAACGAGGACGGATGTCCGGGAGGGGGCCGGCAGACAGAGTCCAGGGAGGAGACGATGGAGGGAGAAGCCAGGGAGGAGACAGGAGGGGCTTGGAGCAGGAGGAGCCCAGTTGGACCCAGGCCACAGCCATGATGTCGACCCACGGTGGAGCAGACGGAGGGAGGAGCCATGGAGGAGGAATGGCCGCCGCAGAGGAGCCAATGAGCTAGGGGGATGCTGAGGATCCGGGGGGCCAAGGTGGATCCGAGGGCTCTGGCGACCAAAGCGGAGATCCGTGGCGGAGCCGGAGTGACTGAGAACCAAGGTGGAGCTGGCAATGGAGCCCAATGGAGCTTGTGGGACAGAGCGACGAGGTGCAGCGGGAGGAGCGGAGACCTGAGGTGATGGCGGGTCGATGCCCGACCAAGGCAGAGCCGGAGAGATGAGGTAGCCCGGTGGAGCTGGTGGATTGACGGGTGACGGTGCAGGCGAGGGAGCTAGAAGCCGAGGTGGAGCCGCTGGGTGTCCGGACTTCCCGGCAGACAGAGTCCAGGGAGGAGACGATGGAGGGAGAAGCCAGGGAGGAGACAGGAGGGGCTTGGAGCAGGAGGAGCCCAGTTGGACCCAGGCCACAGCCATGATGTCGACCCACGGTGGAGCAGACGGAGGGAGGAGCCATGGAGGAGGAATGGCCGCCGCAGAGGAGCCAATGAGCTAGGGGGATGCTGAGGATCCGGGGGGCCAAGGTGGATCCGAGGGCTCTGGCGACCAAAGCGGAGATCCGTGGCGGAGCCGGAGTGACTGAGAACCAAGGTGGAGCTGGCAATGGAGCCCAATGGAGCTTGTGGGACAGAGCGACGAGGTGCAGCGGGAGGAGCGGAGACCTGAGGTGATGGCGGGTCGATGCCCGACCAAGGCAGAGCCGGAGAGATGAGGTAGCCCGGTGGAGCTGGTGGATTGACGGGTGACGGTGCAGGCGAGGGAGCTAGAAGCCGAGGTGGAGCCGCTGGGTGTCCGGACTTCGGACGCTGGAGGCGGAGGTGAGGGATTCTCCAGCCATGGCGACACTGGAGGATGGCACACCCGCAGAACTTGCACCGTAATGATGGTGGACTGAGGGCGAGCAGAGGGACTGCCAAACAGTGGTGGAGGAGGCAGGAGCGGGTGGGAGGGCAGGCATTTGTGAGCCTTCGGGCATTCAGGGATAAACTCTGGATCGGGAGCCCCCTCTAGGCTGAACACGGGAACAGGATGGCGCTTGGACACTTGGGGGCGCTTTTGAGGAGCGGGCACTGGAGGGTGCTCTGGACCGGATTCGGGAACTGGAACCCTCTTCTCTTCGGTGTGGCACATTCGCCGCACCATACTCAGCTCAGCCGCGGTGCAGGGGGCGTAGCTCCTCTCCGCGCTCACACCGTCCGCGGCTCTCCATGACGGGTATTGTCGCTGGCTCCCGGATCCTGACAGTCATATAGTGCTACACACACACAGTGACAGTAGCTTTAAGGAGCTGTCTACAATCAAATATAAAAAATGTTGCATTTTTTGTTCCAGGTGACATCACAGTTTATGCATGTTATGTGACTGATTGCATCCCAAGTAACAAGAAAATAAGCAAATTATTATTTTTTTTAATACAAAACTCAAGACATGGTGTTAATATGCAGTGTCCAGCCATTATCAATTGATAGGTGTGCCACTGTACTCCACTGATTTCACTAATGCAGCACACCCTGATTGACTTTCCCTCTTCACTGCACACTTCATGTGTTTTCTCTGTAGGGAATAGGCAGATGTCTGTTCTCCAGCTGTTGGAGAGGTTTATGATACTCTTTCCTCTACAGCAGCTCCTGTACCTCTATTCTCATCTTTATTCCCGCTGGCTGTGTGCTGTCAGTGTCAAAGCAGAGCACAGATTCACAGCAAATACATGAAAAACTGATGCCACCTGTCAAACCCCAATAAATCTAATTTATTATCAATCACTCCTCTAGGGAATGGGATTTTTTGTATGTTTGTGTTTTTAGAGGACAGCTTTTGATAAACACTGTCATGTTTCATAAAATATACATTTCAATCATGTTAGTGCCATGTGAAGTTGACGTATAGGGAGCATCATACACTGAAACACACACACACACATACATATATATATACACAGTATATATACATTAAATAAAGAAACAAACAGACCACCACAGTTAATCCATATATTTTCATTCGACAAATGTTAAATGGATAGCTCACCCAAAAATAAAAATTCTGTCACTCATCCTCATGTCGTTCCAAACCCGTAAGAAATTTGTTCATCTTCAGGACACAAATTTATAGTACGTGTACTTCCCTGGTACATACATGGTAAATATCTTGTACCTACAGGCAAATGAGTGGTAACACAAGGTACTTACCTGATAATGTACATGGTAACAAATAAGAAACACGGCTGTACTTAACAGTTGTACATGCATGGCAATTATTTTGTACATACAGACACGTGTGGGTAATAACGGTCACTTACAGGTAGTGCCCGTACATGGTAACTAATTAGATAATTTACTGTACTTACTAATGTATATACATGGTAAATATGTAGTACCTACGGACAAGTGGGTACAACGGGAACTAATTCGATAATTTACTGTACTTACTAATGTATATACATGGTAAATATGTAGTACCTACGGACAAGTGGGTACAACGGGAACTAATTCGATAATTTACTGTACTTACTAATGTATATACATGGTAAATATGTAGTACTTACGGACAAGTGGGTACAAACAGGCACATCCTTACAATATCCGTATATGGTAATAAGACACATTACTGTACATACTAATGATATGTACATGGTAAATGTGTAGCACCTACGGAAAAATGCGGTATTATGTGGTAACAAACAAGACACATACTGTACTTGGTATACATGTGGTAAATATGTAGTACTTACCAAAAAGTGTGTGTAATAACGGTCACATACAGGTAGTGTCAGTATATGGTAACTAATAAGACACATTACTATACTTACTAATGGTATATACATGGTAAATATGTAGCACCTACGGAAAAATTTGGTATTATGTGGTAACAATCAAGACACATACTGTACTTGGTATATACAGTACGCTTGGTAAGTCCTAACCTTACCTAATAAAAAGAGGATTGTTTTTCAATTGCTTGTGTAGGACTGTTAATGCTAAATTGCTCTCCACAACAGTGCTTACAAAGTTTGAAGAACTGGTAATTCCTGTGTAATGTTTATGTGAAATGGTTCACTTTATTTTACAGTCCTATTTCCATATAGTTACTATGTCCGTACTAGTGTATGCACCTATTAATTAATGTACAGAATAAGTAATGCGGTACTCAAGTTGGGGGGGTATAAACATGGACCAAGGTACTTATTGAGTAATTGATGGTAGGTGACATTGCAGTTTGGAACTTTGGAGGTTGGTTGGGAACACGGCAGTAACTGTGCAGCACTGCATAGTGTTAATACGTAGTAGGCACTGTCCTTTTAAATAGGGATTTAGACACATGACAAACAGGAGTTGCAAGTGCAAATATGAGTCTGGGAGCTACTGTATAATTCCAAAATAAAATCTGTCTACACACATAATTATTAGGAGCCAAGGTGGATCCGAGGGCTCTGGCGACCAAAGCGGAGATCCGTGGCGGAGCCGGAGTGACTGAGAACCAAGGTGGAGCTGGCAATGGAGCCCAATGGAGCTTGTGGGACAGAGCGACGAGGTGCAGCGGGAGGAGCGGAGACCTGAGGTGATGGCGGGTCGATGCCCGACCAAGGCAGAGCCGGAGAGATGAGGTAGCCCGGTGGAGCTGGTGGATTGACGGGTGACGGTGCAGGCGAGGGAGCTAGAAGCCGAGGTGGAGCCGCTGGGTGTCCGGACTTCAGACGCTGGAGGCGGAGGTGAGGGATTCTCCAGCCATGGCGACACTGGAGGATGGCACACCCGCAGAACTTGCACCGTAATGATGGTGGACTGAGGGCGAGCAGAGGGACTGCCAAACAGTGGTGGAGGAGGCAGGAGCGGGTGGGAGGGCAGGCATTTGTGAGCCTTCGGGCATTCAGGGATAAACTCTGGATCGGGAGCCCCCTCTAGGCTGAACACGGGAACAGGATGGCGCTTGGACACTTGGGGGCGCTTTTGAGGAGCGGGCACTGGAGGGTGCTCTGGACCGGATTCGGGAACTGGAACCCTCTTCTCTTCGGTGTGGCACATTCGCCGCACCATACTCAGCTCAGCCGCGGTGCAGGGGGCGTAGCTCCTCTCCGCGCTCACACCGTCCGCGGCTCTCCATGACGGGTATTGTCGCTGGCTCCCGGATCCTGACAGTCATATAGTGCTACACACACACAGTGACAGTAGCTTTAAGGAGCTGTCTACAATCAAATATAAAAAATGTTGCATTTTTTGTTCCAGGTGACATCACAGTTTATGCATGTTATGTGACTGATTGCATCCCAAGTAACAAGAAAATAAGCAAATTATTTTTTTTTTTAATACAAAACTCAAGACATGGTGTTAATATGCAGTGTCCAGCCATTATCAATTGATAGGTGTGCCACTGTACTCCACTGATTTCACTAATGCAGCACACCCTGATTGACTTTCCCTCTTCACTGCACACTTCATGTGTTTTCTCTGTAGGGAATAGGCAGATGTCTGTTCTCCAGCTGTTGGAGAGGTTTATGATACTCTTTCCTCTACAGCAGCTCCTGTACCTCTATTCTCATCTTTATTCCCGCTGGCTGTGTGCTGTCAGTGTCAAAGCAGAGCACAGATTCACAGCAAATACATGAAAAACTGATGCCACCTGTCAAACCCCAATAAATCTAATTTATTATCAATCACTCCTCTAGGGAATGGGATTTTTTGTATGTTTGTGTTTTTAGAGGACAGCTTTTGATAAACACTGTCATGTTTCATAAAATATACATTTCAATCATGTTAGTGCCATGTGAAGTTGACGTATAGGGAGCATCATACACTGAAACACACACACACACATACATATATATATACACAGTATATATACATTAAATAAAGAAACAAACAGACCACCACAGTTAATCCATATATTTTCATTCGACAAATGTTAAATGGATAGCTCACCCAAAAATAAAAATTCTGTCACTCATCCTCATGTCGTTCCAAACCCGTAAGAAATTTGTTCATCTTCAGGACACAAATTTATAGTACGTGTACTTCCCTGGTACATACATGGTAAATATCTTGTACCTACAGGCAAATGAGTGGTAACACAAGGTACTTACCTGATAATGTACATGGTAACAAATAAGAAACACGGCTGTACTTAACAGTTGTACATGCATGGCAATTATTTTGTACATACAGACACGTGTGGGTAATAACGGTCACTTACAGGTAGTGCCCGTACATGGTAACTAATTAGATAATTTACTGTACTTACTAATGTATATACATGGTAAATATGTAGTACCTACGGACAAGTGGGTACAACGGGAACTAATTCGATAATTTACTGTACTTACTAATGTATATACATGGTAAATATGTAGTACTTACGGACAAGTGGGTACAAACAGGCACATCCTTACAATATCCGTATATGGTAATAAGACACATTACTGTACATACTAATGATATGTACATGGTAAATGTGTAGCACCTACGGAAAAATGCGGTATTATGTGGTAACAAACAAGACACATACTGTACTTGGTATACATGTGGTAAATATGTAGTACTTACCAAAAAGTGTGTGTAATAACGGTCACATACAGGTAGTGTCAGTATATGGTAACTAATAAGACACATTACTATACTTACTAATGGTATATACATGGTAAATATGTAGCACCTACGGAAAAATTTGGTATTATGTGGTAACAATCAAGACACATACTGTACTTGGTATATACAGTACGCTTGGTAAGTCCTAACCTTACCTAATAAAAAGAGGATTGTTTTTCAATTGCTTGTGTAGGACTGTTAATGCTAAATTGCTCTCCACGACAGAGCTTACAAAGTTTGAAGAACTGGTAATTCCTGTGTAATGTTTATGTGAAATGGTTCACTTTATTTTACAGTCCTATTTCCATATAGTTACTATGTCCGTACTAGTGTATGCACCTATTAATTAATGTACAGAATAAGTAATGCGGTACTCAAGTTGGGGGGGTATAAACATGGACCAAGGTACTTATTGAGTAATTGATGGTAGGTGACATTGCAGTTTGGAACTTTGGAGGTTGGTTGGGAACACGGCAGTAACTGTGCAGCACTGCATAGTGTTAATACGTAGTAGGCACTGTCCTTTTAAATAGGGATTTAGACACATGACAAACAGGAGTTGCAAGTGCAAATATGAGTCTGGGAGCTACTGTATAATTCCAAAATAAAATCTGTCTACACACATAATTATTAGGAATGTACGTCATCAAAAATCCCTATTGGACCAATTAGTTAAGAGAATCAGTGTCGTTAAAGATAAGGCAAGTTAACTGCAATGGCACCTACCATCAATTACTCAATAAGTACCTTGGTCCATGTTTATACCCCCCAACTTGAGTACTGCATAACTTATTCTGTACATTAACTAATAGGTACATACACCAGTACGTACATAGTAAGTATATGGAAATAGGACTGTAAAATAAAGTGCACCATTTTACATAAACATTACACAGGAATTACCAGTTCGTCAAACTTTGTTAAACTTTACCATGTATATACCATTAGTAAGTATAGTAATGTGTCTTATTAGTTACCATATACTGACACTACCTGTTAGTGACCGTTATTACACACACTTGTTGGTAAGTACTACATATTTACCACGTGTATGCCAAGTACAGTATCTGTCTTGTTTGTTACCACATAATACCACATTTTGCCGTAGGTGCTAGACATTTACCATGTACAGTGGGGCAAAAAAGTATTTAGTCAGCCACCAGTTGTGCAAGTTCTCCCACTTAAAAAGATGAGAGAGGCCTGTAATTTTCATCATAGGTATACCTCAACTATGAGAGACAAAATGAGAAAAAAAATCCAGAAAATCACATTGTAGGATTGTTAAAGAATTAATTGGTAAATTCCTCGGTAAAATAAGTATTTGGTCACCTACAAACAAGCAAGATTTCTGGCTCTCACAGACCTGTAACTTCTTCTTTAAGAGGCTCCCCTGTCCTCCCCTCGTTACCTGTATTAATGGCATCTGTTTGAACTCATTATCAGTATAAAAGACACCTGTCCAAAACCTCAAACAGTCACACTCCAAACTCCACTGGCTGACTAAATACTTTTTTTCCCCACTGTACATATCATTAGTATGTACAGTAATGTGTCTTATTAGTTACCATATACGGATACTGTAAGGACGAGCCTGTTTGTACCCACTTGTCTGTAAGTAGTACATATTTACCATGTGTATACAATAGTAAGTACAGTAAATTATCAAATTAGTTACCATGTACGGGCATTACCTGTAAGTGACCGTTATTACCCACACTTGTCTGTATGTACAAACTAATTACCATGCATGTACGACTATTAAGTACAGCCGTGTTTCTTATTTGTTACCATGTGCATACACTTCAGGTAAGTAACTTGTCTTACCACTCATTTGCCTGTAGGTACAAGATATTTACCATGTATGTACCAGGGAAGTACACGTACTGTAAAATAAAGTGCTACCAAGATATTTTTAATGAAATCCGAGAGCTCTCTGACTCTCCATAGACAGCAATGCAACTCACATGTTCAAGGCCCAGAAAGGTAGTAAGGACATCGGAAAAACAGTCCATGTGACATCAGGGGTTCAACTGTAATTTTACAAAGCAGCGAGAATGCCTTTTTTGTGCAAAAAAAAAACAAAAATAACAACTTTCTTCAACAAATCTTCTTCTCCAAATCATGTCTTCCATCATTATAAAGAGTTAAACAACGCATGTGCGTGATGCTGCTGACGTAGAACATGTATGCACTAAGCCTTGTCTACGTACAAAGGAACATACGCACATGTGTCGTAACATACGCACACTCAATAATGGCACCGTAGGGTGACATGAAGAAGAATTGTTGAATCGTTTTTTTTTTTTTTTTTTTTTTTTTTTTTTTTTTTTTGCGTTGCTTTGTAAAATTACGGTTGAACCACTGATGTCACCGACTATTTTACCGATGTCCGATGTCGCTACATTTCTGGGTCTGGGAACATTTCATTTGCATTGCTGTCTATGGAGGGTCAGAAAGCTCTCGTATTTCATCAAAAATATCTTAATTTGTGTTCCGAAGATGAACGAAGGTCTTATGGGTTTGGAACAACATGAGGGTGGGTAATTAATGATAAATAAATAAATAATTTTTGGATAAACTAACCCTTTGGGCCCTATTTGAACAATCTAAGCGCATGGTCTAAAGCGCACTCCGAATCCACTTTTGCTAGTTTAACGATGGGAAAAACTGTCGGCGCGTCTGGCGCATGGTCTAAAAGGGTTGTCCCTATTCTCTGTAGCGAATCAGCTCATGAATAATTAATCATAACTAGTTTTAATTATAAATATTTAGATCCGCTGTAGATATTTAGCTGACCTCTCAGGGTCAACTGTCTGTCAATTCTAAGAACGTTAATTTCCTGGTTAAGGGAAATAACTTTCTTACTGTACAATTCTACAAAGAGCTTGTAGCATAAAT
>NW_015505982.1:324456-329312 GCF_001515645.1 Sinocyclocheilus grahami | reverse complement strand
TTCTGCAGCTGCAGAGTTTTTCAGGGTTTTCAGGGAGCTGACTTGTGAAGTGTTAAGCAGAAGGCTTTGGCTCCCTTTCCCCCCTTCATAGCTGTGCACAGGCATGGAGGGCTTGCACTGCTGGTAATGTGATGTTTAGCAGGCTGTCTTTTGCTTGAGTCTATGCGCAGTCCGTAGGACTGTTTAAATTCTTTCTGAACCATGTCAAGCTCCTCTTTAATTGCTGAGTCAGGGTTTGGACCTCAGCTCTGGCTGCATGCAGCTGGCCTTAGATCTGGTGTCTCTCTCATTTAGTTCCACATATGCTGTTTTTAACAGTGACTTAGTGTGAAACAGTTCTCTTTCCAAGTCCTGCCTGATGGCTTTTTCCAGCGGCGCTTGGTGTCCAGCAGCTGTTAGAGCCTCCTGAAGACTGGTGATTTCCTTCTGTCGCACCATTCTGTGAGGTTCTTTGCATCCGTTCTGTGCTTTCTCTCGTTGAGCAGGTGTCAGTTCTCTGCAGAATTCTGTGACTTGCAGTTTCAGCTCATTTACCTCCTGTCTGAGGCCCTTGAGGGTGTGGGCCGAGGAGAGGATGATGCTGGTCAGGTTGTAATGGTGCCCATTAGCTGAGTCTGATTCATGCATGTTATTGTATACATGAATGATTTTTGTATAGTTTTTGATTGTTATTATTTTTATTTTCATGTATTTTGTGTGCGTATCATGTCATATTTACTCTGTGTATATTTGGTATGGGAACAAAGCTTTATAACATGTCCTGAAAGATAAAGTATGAGGCGGAACTAGCGTGTTGATATGTGGACTCGGAAGTATATAAGGGGAACGCAAAGCGGAGAAGGGAAGGGTTTTTTTACGGTTCTGCTTATGCCTCGCGAAACTGGACTGGTGTTCGCTTACGTGGGATACTTCGTCGAAAGTCGAAAAGATGGGCCCTGTTTCAGACTTTTGGACTGAGTACACATTTTCCACGAGTGAGCTGTGCTGTCACAAAATGCCGGTGTGGTAAGCAGCGGGAGTTTGAATGAGTGAACCGCTGTGTTCTGCTTATGCTTGCTAGGAGTTCAAACAGCTGCAAAATGTACACGTTTAAAGTGGACTAAATCAGAAGAGATGGTAAAAACAGACTTTGTGAAATGTTCTAATGGACTCTGGGGACTATTATGGTGTTGAATTTTTCTGCTGATTATGTGATGTAACTGGTGTTTTTTTAAAGATACTGGGTTATGAGCAATGTAAAGCTATGTTTGTGTAAAAGGAAAAAGGGGTTTTGGAAGATGAGAAACGGGGTCAATACATGCACGCTGTTTAAGCAATTTACGAAGTATGATGTGTTCTTTGTTGTTGCTTCCTTCCCTTTTCCTTGCAAGCTTCATGTAGCTAACCTTACCTTAAATGTCAAAAAGTGCCATTTTTTCATGTCCGAAATAGTGTTTTTGGGACATGTGGTATCGGGTAATGGTGTGGAGGTCGATCCAGGGAAAGTGCAAGCAATTTCTAATTACCCTCGGCCCGGTGATTTGAAAAGTTTGCAGCGCTTTATTGGCATGGTGGGGTGGTATCACAAGTTTATTCCCCACCTTGCAGATATCATTGCTCCCTTGAATAACTTGAAAAAGAAGGGGCAACTTTGGGATTGGACATCGGCATGTCAGGGAGCTTTTGTAAAATTAAAGCAGGTATTGTTGCAACCACCAGTATTAGCTTTTCCAAGCTTTGCCCAATCGTTTCAAGTGTATACAGATGCTAGCAATGTTGGTTTGGGGGCTGTCCTGATGCAAAATTTGAACGGTGAGGAAAAAGTTATTGCTTTCGCCTCCAGGGCATTGACAGGAGCAGAGATCAAATATTCAACGGCAGAGAAAGAATGCTTGGCGGTGGTCTGGGCAGTAGAGAAATGGCGTCATTACTTGGAGGGTAATACCTTTGATGTATTTACGGATCATAGTGCTTTATCTTGGGCTTTTAATTGTCCAAAAGCTACTTCACAACTGACAAGATGGATCTTGAGGTTGCAAGCATTCTCATTTCGGGTACATTATCGAAAAGGTTGCTGTAACGTAGTACCCGACGCTTTGTCCAGGTCACCAGAGTTGCCAGAAGGCGATGTGTGCGTTGTTGTGGCAAAAACATATTGGGCAGAGCTACCTGTAACCATGCATGACATTGAGAAGGCACAAAGAGCTGATATTATGTGTGAAGATTTAAGGCAGCCTGAAGTTGATCTTATTCCAGGGCGTATTGGCTATAAAGAACAACAAGGAGTTTTGTACCGGGTTGTGCCATCTAAACATGGTGGGTTTAATTATCAACTGGTTGTTCCCGTAGAGTTGAAACCACAGTTTCTTTTCTACTTCCATGACGGTCCATTTGGCGGCCACCTAGGTAGAATGAAAACCCTTTTGAAGATTTTAGAAGTGGCATGGTGGCCATCAGTTCGGAAAGACGTATGGGACCATGTTCGTACGTGTATTACCTGTCAGAGGTATAAAGGGGATAATAAAAAACCAGGGGGGAAGATGCAAACAGTAGAGGTTCTGACCCCTGGAGAAATGCTTGGTGTTGATTTTATGGGGCCGCTCCCTGTGAGTAAGGCCCGTAATACCATGTTAATGGTTGTTGTAGATTACTATTCGAAGTGGATTGAATTTTTCCCTTTGAGGGATGCAAAGACGCCAAAAGTTTGTCAGATCTTGAAAAATGAAATCTTCACCCGTTGTTGTGTTCCAGCCTTTTTGGTTTCAGACCATGGACCCCAGTTTACTAGCCAAGTTATGAACACGTTGTGTGAATCTTGGGGAGTGGTACAGAAATTAGCCACAGCTTATCACCCTCAAACTAATTTAACTGAAAAGGTAAACAAAGTTTTGAAAACGATGATAGCTTCATATGTTGGGGAGCATCATCAGGATTGGGATAAATGGTTACCTGAATTCCGTTTAGCTATAAACACAGCTGTTCATGAAACTACTGGGGTAGCTCCTGCATTGCTGGCTCTAGGACGGAATATAAAAGGTCCATTGGAACGTTGGATTAATAACACCCCCATACCTGATACGTCAGCATATAACACTCTGCAAAAGCAACTGGAAATACAGGAAGAAGTGCACAGACATATAGGTGTAGCCAAATCTAGACAAGCTAGATATTACAACGCACAACGCAGAGATGTACACTTTGAAGTCGGGGATCTAGTCTGGGTAAGGGCTCATCCTTTGTCTAAAGCTGAAAATAAATTATCTGCTAAACTTGCGCCACGATGGTCTGGGCCAGCTAAAGTAGAGAAAAGATTGGGTCCCATAACGTATAAAATTAGCGGGGTGTTGAGTGATGGGAAATAAGATACAGTTAATGTAGTTAATTTGAAACCCTTTTTTAGCCCTGATAAGCCGTAGGCTGGGGGGTGGGGGAGAATGTAATGGTGCCCATTAGCTGAGTCTGATTCATGCATGTTATTGTATACATGAATGATTTTTGTTTTGTTTTTGATTGTTATTATTTTTATTTTCATGTATTTGGTGTGCGTATCATGTCATATTTACTATGTGTATATTTGGTATGGGAACAAAGCTTTATAACATGTCCTGGAAGATAAAGTATGAGGCGGAACTAGCGTGTTGATATGTGGACTCACATAAGTATATAAGGGGAACGCAAAGCGGAGAAGGGAAGGGTTTTTTTTACGGTTCCGCTTATGCCTCGCGAAACTGGACTGGCGTTCGCTTACGTGGGATACTTCGTTGGAAGTCGAAAGGATGGGCCCTGTTTTAGACTTTTGGACTGAGTACACATTTTCCACGAGTGAGCTGCGCTGTCACAAAATGCCGGTGTGGTAAGCAGCGGGACTTTGAATGAGTGATCCGCTGTGTTCTGCTTATGCTTGCTAGGAGTTCAAACAGCTGCAAAATGCATGCGTTTAAAGTGGACTAAATCGGAAGAGATGGTAAAAACAGATTTTGTGTAATGTTCTAATGGACTCTGGGGACTATTATGGTGTTGAATTTTTCTGCTGATTATGTGATGTAACTGGTGTTTTTTTTAAGATACTGGGTTATGAGCAATGTAAAGCTATGTTTGTGTAAAAGGAAAAAGGGGTTTTGGAAGATGAGAAACGGGGTCAATACATGCACGCTGTTTAAGCAATTTACGAAGTATGATGTGTTCTTTGTTGTTGCTTCCTTTTTTTTCTCTTTTGATCAAATGTTATTTGTAATCACAATCGGATCCAGCCTATGACCTTGAAGCGTGCTGTGAAATCCATTATTGTAATTTTTGAAGAAGTATAGGTGGATTGTTACAAGGTGTTCACTTATGTCGCATTCTCACTGTTCCTTTCTTTGCCATTGCAGGTCGTTGGCTGCTTTGAGCTGAAAGATGTCCATTACAGTGCTCTGCTGGGTTTCCAGGTGGTCCTGGTGAGCTGGCAGGGCTGGATGTTTGTGGAATGTCTGCGACATACTGGCACACTTGTGGGAACACCAGAGAGAGAAAGGGACAAGACAAATGCAAGTACGTACAGAGGTGTTAAACTATCTCTATGGGGAACGGCTGTGTAGGCCATGTAAGGTATGAATAGCTGGTGAGAGGCAGCTAGTGAGGTAGGGTGCTATGTTTTTGTGTTCGTGAACACAAAGAGAGTTTGAGTAACTTTGTTGAGGGGGCTATAAGCAGGGGTCAGCTGATGACCGGGCTATACATGTGGTTAAACTATTACGCGAAGCACTGATGGTTCACGGGTGTGGTCACTATGACAAAACTGAAATAAAATAAGATGAAATAAAAAATAAAAAGAAGAAGAAGAAGGAAGATTTTACTGATTTATTTTTTTTTATTTAAGAAATATTGGCTAAGCAGGT
>NW_015505982.1:322284-324274 GCF_001515645.1 Sinocyclocheilus grahami | reverse complement strand
AGCTAGGTTTTGCCAGGTGTGCTTAGCTGAAGTATTAGGTTATTATCTTAGCTGTGAATGCTAAGATAGGTTTGGGTCAGCATATGTTTGCTGAAAAAGGCGTAAACAGGGTTTTGATTGATGACTTAAGACTACTCTTATTATAGTCAAATTATCACTCAGAGTTTACTGATGGATCCCAACAGGCTCAATCTATGAGGAAGTGAAGGAGAAAAGGGAAAAGGAGAAGGAAAAGGAGAGCATTTCTATTCAGATTATGCTTATTATTTGGTGCTCAGGATGATAGTTATGCCCTAGTGTTTGTCTAGATGACTTGTGTAACAGGGTCATAAAATTAGGGCACATGTTGAAAATAAACAAATCAAAAATAGAAGTGTCTCTGGTTCCTTTTGAGGTAAATGGATTTAAAATTAGCTGACTGATATTATTAAAAAAAGGTAATCAATCTGGTATTAGGAACAAATAGTAGCACTCGTGATTAACTGTAAAATCTGTGTTGGGCAACACACCATGTCTGGTCACAGCTGCTGTATGTTCAGCTCCCATGCTGTTGCCATGCCATGAGTGTGCCCCGCCCTCCGTAGCGCGTTATTCACTGTGCCACTAAAAGCACCCAATAACTTAATGATTCTTCTCTAGATAGACAGTTAAAATGTAATTAAATTTAGATTTAATTAGCTAGTAACTGAGCCATAGCATTCAGGAAGGATACATCTAAGATAATTAAATTCGCTGAGATGAATTAAAGATTGGGAAACATAGAAAGAGAAGAAAAAGAAGGAAAAGAAAGGGAAAAATCAGAAACCAGGGATTAGGTTAAATTCAAATTACTTCACACTGCATACACACATGCTGTATTTAAAAGCTTCAAGTAAAGGGGTGCTAACCCCTAATTGCTAAAGCTATTTGGTAGCTTAGCCTAAGATGAAACTATGCTAAGTCGTGTTAGCTTAGCCGCTTAAGGTGATTTGCTTACAACATGGCGTCGCCAGGTGACGCGTGTGCTATGTGGAGTTAGCGCTTCTGGTGACAAGTTGTTGGCATGGTAACCAATGCATGCCAGTGTGATTCAAACAGTTTAGTGTCTGCCTATTTTAAAGAAGTGTCCCACAGTTTTAAAACGTGGTGCTTTCAGTCCTTCAAGACTTGTTGCATTAAATAAGCACTTCTGTGAGTGCTTCTCTAATTTAACAATACACTTCTTGCACTTGTTTAAAGAATAACCAAAACGGGTTTACTGTAAGTTAAAGCCGGTTTAAACATATATGTAGTTATGTGTGCCTCACACATGAATAATAAAGTACAGTATTACACCTTTAATTTCACTCAGCGAGTGAAACACAGTAATAACCACCAGGTTACTAGGCTTGTATATATGCAGTCAAAGTGTAGATGAATTGCTTCAAGGCCTTCATGCTGTAGAAAGGGGAGCATCACTCAAATATACCTTGATATAACTGTACTGAGATTTCAGAAACAATTGTAACAATACTGCAATTTTGTGATTTCTTCACTAAAACAGATTAATACATTAATGGTACAGTTTGGACATGCCGCTGAGCTGAGATTCAGACTTATGTTTGTCAGAACAGATTTATGCTTTAATACTGAAATTAGGGTTTCTTTGCTAAGATCAGCTTAACCTTACACTGCTACCATTAAGCATGAAATACATAAGGACTCTTTCAGTCATAATAGAGGTACCAATTCAAGCCCCCACTTTATCTGCATCTAAACAAGCCAGCAAATAGGGACACAACAGCGTATCTCAAGTCACGCACACACTTTTAGGTTGACAGTGTTTTAGCTCATAACCTTCGTTTTATCATGCCCGCATTCTCCACCAATCTGTAACGAATCAGCTCATGGGGAAATATGAATAATTAATCATAACTAGTTATAATTAATTATAAATATTTAGATCCGCTGTAGATATTTAGCTGACCTCTCAGGGTCAACTGTCTGTCAATTCTAAGAACGTTAATTTCCT
>NW_015505982.1:317403-322200 GCF_001515645.1 Sinocyclocheilus grahami | reverse complement strand
GAGAGAGAGAAAGAGAGAGAGAGAGAGAGAGAGATGACTGTCAATATATGTACAGTATGATGTGTTAAAACACAATGTTCAAAATTCATTTAATTTCATGCTATTATTCCACTTCATGTGTTCTGCACTTCCATAGATCTGTCTCGGCTGAACTATACAGGAAAAACCAAAGAAAAATGACAGAGCTGCTGAAATAAAAAATGTAGGACACAGTAGGAGAACGTTATGTTGTCATACAGAATTCATATCGAAGCTGCCGTACAGCAGTGTGTTGTGCTAATGAGATTGTAGACTTGGATGATGTGATCCAGATAATCACCTCTGTCACACTTCCACACAAAAGAAAGCGTACATGGTGTATGAACAGTGAATTCATGAGCTCTGAACATGTTTTGAGTAGAAATGAAAGGAAAAGCTATCTCTCTCTCTCTCTCTTTCTCCACATACAAACACTCACACATACAGTATGGAAATGCATACACAGAAATGTGTAGATATTATATTAAAATTGTTTTATATACTAAATTAAAATGTTAAGAAGTTAATTTATATTTTATAATTTATATTATATTTTATATTTATATTTTTTATTTAGAAGCTTTTCATGACTATTAATAACAATAGAAGGTCCCACTTTATATAAGGTACAAAGCACTCATTGTGTACACACGTTTTAACATTATACTTACCTGCATGTATTTACATGTGTAATTAATTTCGTCTCGGTTACTTGTGTAACCCTCGTTCCCTGAAGGAGGGAACACTACGTGCCCCGGCCGTACAGCGGTGGTACAGCAACTGTGGCAACGGAACATAACGTCTCCGTTTCCTCCTTCAGTGAACGAGAGTTACACAAGTAACCGAGACGTTCCCTTTCAGTCATTCACGTTCTACGTTATGTCAGTCGTGACTGACAAATTGGAATCCGTATGGAAAACGCCACTATTGCTGACCCCCTCCAGTGCCCTGCGGAAGCCGGCAAGTCCCCCCACACCAGCTGGGGTGGAAGATAGCACAGCGGCTAGGCAGACAACTGAACTGAGAAGCAAAAAAGCGCATGTATCCGGTCCTTAGAGGGGACTGGCGTAGCAAGCGTGATCGACACCGAGCGGGTCCGGTGTTACTGCCTACCTGAGGTGAGTACACGAGAGGCCACGGTCTCTACACAGAGATTATAGAATCTCACAAACGTCTTAGGCGTCACCTAGCCGGCAGCTCTGCAGATGTCTGCTATCGAGGCGCCCCGCGCCAATGCCCAAGAAGATGCCAGCCCTCTTGTAGAGTGAGCTCTCACTCCGAGGGGGCATGGTAACCGCTGGGCCTGGTAAGCTAAGACTATAGCCTTCACTAACCAGTGGGCAAGTCTTTGTTTGGAGACAGCCTTTCCCTTCTGCTGTCTTCCAAAGCAGACAAAGAGCTGGTCTGAGGTCCTGAAGCTCTGTGTACGGTCCACGTAAGTGCGCAAAGCGCGAACGGGACAGAGCAGAGCAATGGCTGGGTCTGCCTCCTCCCGGGGCAGCGCTTGCAAGTTCACCACCTGATCCCTAAAAGGCGAGGTGGGAACCTTGGGCACATATCCAGGCCGGGGTCTCAGGACAACGTGAGAGTTACCCGTTCCGAATTCTAGGCACGAATCGTCGACCGAAAATGCCTGCAGGTCCCCTACCCTCTTGACCGAGGCCAATGCGGTGAGGAGCGCTGTCTTCAACGACAGAAACTTAAGCTCTACTGACTGCAGAGGCTCGAAGGTCTCCTCCTTCAAGGCCGCCAGGACCGAGGGGAGATCCCAAGAGGGTAACAGGTGAGGGTGCGGAGGATTCAGCCTCCTTGCCCCTCTGAGAAACCTGATGACCAAGTTGTGCTTCCCCAGAGACTTACCGTCTACTGCCTTGTGATGTGCGGCAATGGCGGCAACATACACTTTGAGGGTGGAGGGAGACAGCCTTCGCTCCAACCCATCCTGCAGGAAAGAGAGCACGACTCCGATCGGGCATCTACGGGGGTCTTGCCGGTGGGAAGAGCACCAATCGATGAACAGGTTCCACTTCAGCCTGTAAGCGTGTCTGGTAGATGGGGCTCTAGCTGACGTGATGGTGTTTACTACTGCTGGAGGTAGCCCACCTAGAACCTCCGCGTCCCGTCCAGGGACCACAAGTGGAGCTTCCACAAGTCTGGACGCGGGTGCCAGAGGGTACCCCCTCTCTGAAAAAGGAGATCCCTCCTCAGAGGAATTTGCCACTTGGCGCTACCAAGAGTACCTGCTCCTTATCCTCCCTGACCTTGCACAGTGTCTGTGCGAGAAGGCTCACTGGGGGAAACGCGTATTTGTGTAGGCCCCGAGGCCAGCTGCACACCAGTGCGTCCGTGCCGAGGGTCCCCTCGGCCAGGGAGTAAAACAACTGGCAATGGGACGTGTCTGGGGAGGCAAACAGGTCTACCTGAGCGTCCCCAAAGCACCTCCAAATCAGCTGGACTGTCTCGGGGTGGAGTCGCCATTCTCCCGGAAGGGCGGGCTGACATGAGAGCTCGTCGGCTGCACGATTGAGCTCGCCTGGGACATGAACAGCGCGAAGCGACCTCAGATGCTTCTGACTCCAGAGGAGGAGGTGTCGGGAGAGTTGCGACACGTGACGGGAGCGTAGACCGCCTTGGTGGTTGATGTACGCAACGGTCGCAGTGTTGTCCGTACGGACCAGTACATGCTTGGAAAGGCAAGATCTGACCACGGGCTGAAGGTCTGACGGCAGAACGGGGTGACTGAAACCCGGTATGGGCCGTGTCACCATGCCCATCTCAGGACCCGGTCGTGAAGCCAACGCTGAAGCGGTCTCATATGAAGCAACCCGAGCGGCGTGACAGCAGCTGCGGATACCATATGCCCCAGCAGCCTCTGAAACTGTTTCAGTGGAACCGCCGTCTTGCGCTGGAAGGACCCCAGGCAGTTCAGCATCGACTGTGCACGCTCTACTGAGAGACGTGCTGAGAGGTTGACCGAGTCCAGCTCCATGCGGAGAAAAGAGATCCTCTGCACTGGGGAGAGTTTGCTCTTTTCCCAGTTGACCCGAAGCCCCAACCGGCTGAGGTGACTGAGTACCGTGTCTCTGTGCTCGCACAACTGCACTCGAGATTGCCTGAAGGGGAGGACCTTGTACTGATATGCTCGTCCTTCGAACGCAAAGCGGAGAAACGGTCTGTGTCGAGGGAGAATCGAGACATGAAAGTACGCGTCCTTGGGGTCGATCGCTGCGAACCAATCGAAAGGACGGACGCATTTAAAGATGCGTTTCTGCGTTAACATTCTGAACGGGAGCTTGTGAAGGGCCCGGTTCAGCATGCGCAGGTACAGGATTTGTCGTAACCCACCGCCTTTCTTGGGTACGATGATGTACGGGCTGTAAAAACCTGACCTCATCTCGGCTGGAGGGACCGGCTATATCGCGTCCTGCGTCCCACGTGGGGTCTGAGTGCGCGGCGCGCCACTTACCTGGCTCCACGGCTGGGCAGGGGGCTCGTGAGGAGGCATAGCGTCCCTGAACCGAACCCTGCTGCCCACCAGCGAAAGGAGAGGGGGTCGGCCATGTGGAGACTGGGTCTCGTGGGACCCGGAGACAAAGGAAACTGCTCTTATCTTGAAGTTTTGGGTACCACTGGCTGGGTAGCCAGAGGCGGAACATAACAAAACGGGAACAAAGGATTCCCCCCCCCCCCGGCCCTCCTCCAGGGTAAGGAGTGGTGCGGTCACCATCTCCTGAAGAGCAGGATCCAAGAACTCCGGGTCGCCCGTCCTAGGGATGCCGCCTGCCCTGGCGCCTCACAGGCTTGGTAGGGGTGGAGGCAGGCTGCGCCGGTTTCCTGCGGCCAGCTCCACGCTGCGGCCGTTGTGAAGGCTGCTGCTGAGGCCGCGCCGGAGCGGAGGTGGAGGCCGCTGGAGGGCACCCTCGGCGACGAGCAGACCGCGGGATGTGTCGAAATGCCTCTGTCTCCGTATGCTTCTGCGCGGCGGAGAACTGTTGGGCAAAGCCCTCCACTGCTTCGCCGAATAGGCCGGCCTGGGAGATCGGGGAGTCCAGGAAGCGATGCTTGTCAGCCTCCCTCATATCCGCCAAGGTCAGCCATAGGTGGCACTCCTGGACCACCAAAGTGGGCATTGTCTGACCCAGGGCCAGCACTGTGACTTTCGTCGCCCTAAGCGCGAGGTCCGTCGCAGTGCGCAGTTCCTGCAGCACACCTGGGTCAGCACCACCCTCGTGCAACTGCTTCAACGCCTTGGCCTGGTGGACTTGAAGGAGGGCCATGGCGTGCAGGGCGGAAGCGGCCTGTCCAGCAGCACGGTAAGCCTTAGCCGTCAGAGCGGACGAGAACTTACAGGCGTGGACTACCTCTCCAGGCGGCGGCGCTTTGCGGGCAGAGCTGCATGGCAATAGCGCGCTCGACCAGGGGGATGTCCACATGCCCTTGGGCTGCCCCACCGTCGAGGGTGGTGAGGACAGAGAAGGCACCAAGTCTGTTTCAGGCAGAAAAAGGTGCCTTCCAAGACTTAGTAACCTCCTCATGCACTTCCGGGAAGAATGGAACTGGAGGCGGCTGCCGATGACCGGCTTGCGCCCCCAGGAACCAATCGTCCAGCCTCGAGCGTTTGGGAGAAGGAGGAGGCCTCCAGTGCAGCCCGACGCTCTCAGCGGCCCGGGAAAGCATAGCGGTCAGCTCTGGATCTGACTCGGGCAAAGCCACGCTCCCTGACGGAGGCAGCGCAGCCGAATCCTCATCTCCAGAGCCTAGCTCGCCCTCCGATGCAGC
>NW_015505982.1:309345-315497 GCF_001515645.1 Sinocyclocheilus grahami | reverse complement strand
CAATGTCGCGATGGTCATGTTCCCGCACTGAGAACATGACTCATCCATGTGCGCTGCTTCAGCGTGCTGTAAGCCCAATCACGAGACACAGCGATCGTGACAGTCAGATGAAGCCAGGAAGCGACCACATCCAGAAACGCACGAGCGGGAAGCCATCTTTAAAAAGACGGCCGTCGCTCGTGGAGCTCTTTTAGATATTTGCTCTTTTAGAAAAATGGAAACACTCTTTTAGAGAGAGCGCTGAAGCGCCCAGGGGAGGTCGTGGCGAGACCGCAGAATGGAAGCTGAAGCCGAAGATGAGCAGCACTGAATGGCAACACCCGCTGACGCGCCGTAACACCAGCGCTAGGCTGTTTCTTTGCAGACACTCGCGGAGATTCGTCCTAGTAGAAGGCTCGGCTCCGAAGCGAAAAGCTGATGTGCGTTTGCACGCGCTCTCCTTTTATACCCGCGCTGCGGGGTGGGGTGCGCATGGCGAAACACGCACGCCAACTGTCATTGGCTTGTTTAGTTTACACTCGAAGGTGATTGGGCTCTCGGGCGAGATCCCAATTCGTCAGTCACGACTGACGTAACGTAGAATGTGACTGACTGAAAGGGAACTGTAATTACATTTATAGTTACATTTGTGACCCATACGTTACACCTTAACCCACCTTTAAAAAATAAAATGGTACCTACTTTGAATCAAAAGGTATATTGAAAAATATATTGAAAAAAAATGCAATGCAGATAATATAATATTGGGTAACACTTGTCCTTGTTAAACATTACATGCACTTACTTTTCTAATAACAATGAATTATGCATAACTGCATTCAAGCAAACCTAAGTCAAACCCTAACCCTAATCCTAACCATATAATAAGTACATGTAGTTAATAATATAACTCAGTACTTAAATGTAGCAAGGACACCTTAAAATAAAGTGTAACCTAATATTGTATAACATTGTGTCTTTAATGAGAGACACTTTCATGACTATATTTCTCAACTCACTTAAGTACACTTAAATGATTTTGTAATAATGTTTAAATTTAAGTTTTTGCTTCCAAGTACATTTTAAGTCATTGTTTTAATAATATTTAAGCACACTTATTTTGATGTGTTGACTAACATACTAAATCTAATGAAAAGTACTTGATTATAATTTTAACTGTAGTATGTTATTCAATTATGTTCATGTTATAATATAACTTAAATCTACTAAATTGCAACTTCATTATTACAAGTGTGTAATCATAGCTGTGTTTAAATACATGACATGCAAATTTCAATACAAAATAGTATGGTCCTACTTTATATTAGGTGGCCTCAACTACTATGTACTTACATTTTATGTAATCATCTGAGACAATGCACTTGTGTACATACGTTTTTACAATGTACTTACATTTTTAAAAATACCTGCATGTAATTACATCTATCATGGGGAAGTCATGGCCTAATGGTTAGAGAGTCGGACTCTCTAAAGGTTGCGTGCGGGTTCGAGTCTCGTACCGGCAGGGATTGTAGGTGGGGGGAGTGAATGTACAGCGCTATCTCCCACCTTCAATACCACGACTGAGGTGCCCTTGAGCAAGGCACTGAATCCCCAACTGCTCCCCGGGCGCCGCAGCAAAAAAATGGCTGCCCACTGCTCCGGGTGTGTGTTCACGGTGTGTGTGTGTGTGTTCACTGCTGTGTGTGTGCACTTTGGATGGGTTAAATGCAGAGCACTAATTCCGAGTATGGCTCACCATACTTGGCCATGTGTCATGTCACGTATACTGCTGACTCATCCCTTAAACCTACCTGCATCCCACCAAACCTGTCCCTAATCTGTATTCTACATCAATAGCAGTAAAAAAGTATGAAACATTGTACTTATTTATTTATTTATTTATTTTTGATGTAAAAACTTCGTACATCGTAGTTAAGGCCACTTAATATAAAGTGGGACCAATGTGTCATGTCACGTATACTGCTGACTCATCCCTTAAACCTACCTGCATCCCACCAAACCTGTCCCTAATCTGTATTCTACATCAATAGCAGTAAAAAAGTATGAAACATTGTACTTATTTATTTATTTATTTATTTATTTTTGATGTAAAAACTTCGTACATCGTAGTTAAGGCCACTTAATATAAAGTGGGACCAATAGTATTTAAGTTCTAATTCATCTCGACTTATAATGTCTCACTCTGTATTCGGTATTATTGGGGTCAGAATTGGTGCAACGCATCTTGATGGTCCATACATGAACCTACAGACACCTACAGCAGAGGGGTGAGTAAATGATCACATAATGCTCATGTCTGATTGTACTATTTTCCTCTTAGTCCACTGTCTCCCATTTCACATACACTTTGTATTTGTAGGATGCAAAGGTCAGCGTAAAATAGCAAGCTTTGAGCTTTACTCATGGGATAATGCATAGGTCACTTACATTGTCTACCCTTTTCTACTTATTTGTTGGTGATGAAGATGGTGTTTGTGAGAGCTTTGAGACTGAATGCACACACACACACACAGAAACACACGCACACACACAATGACACATGATTGATAGAGCGAACAGGGGATGGGAAATTGGTCTCTTATCAGCTCTACTCTGATGTGTGCGCATTGAACACATTCAGCACAAGGTCATCTGGGCTCAGGTAACTCTGGTCGGCTCTCGGTCGATAATGGACCACAGAGATGGAAAAGCTGTTCTGCCACACCGCTTCAGGCACATTAATACAACTACAAACAATTTCTCCTGAATTTATTATTCACAAGTGACCTGTTCCAACACACGCTCATAAGAAAACATCTCTCTCATGACTTTTACCCTGTACCAACAAAATGTCACCTTCAAAACTAATTTTGAACATCCCGCTGGTGCCGTTTTCCAATTCTTCAGAGGATTCAATCACTTTATCCAAGACTAAACTTTAAAATTTATGGAAACTCATTTTAGCTTTGACAGTTAGAAAAGATTTACACTGACAAAAATATGTTTTTCTATCAACACACTGTATTAACTGTCTATAAAATGATGCATGGTACAATTACAATCACAGCCAGTACATATTAGAAGTTTAATTTACAGCTATGAGGAGCAGGATGCTGGACCAAATAGAATTCATGGCTACCCAACATGACACCACTGAAATAGAAACCAAGCAGTCAATAAAATGTTCTGTTGCTCGTAACTTTATTGCACCATGACTGGTGAGGACACAGTGACTTTGCCACGGTTAAAGAGATAGTTCAGTCAAAAGGGAGAATTCTGTCATCATGCAGTATCAAACCTGTATGATTTTCTTTCTTTTGTGGAACACAAATAAAGATATGACGAATGTCCAAACAACACTGGAATCCATTGATTTCACAAACCATCACTGCTTTCGTTAAAAAAGTCTTGCAGTTAAAAAATGAAAGAACACAGTTATAAATTAGATAATGTGCATTTAAACTACACACTTTGTACTCATTGGTTCAGTCAAGTGTATGACATTTAGATGGCGGTTTGTCATGCAACATTGTAGACTTGTTTTTGTTTATTAATTAAGTGCATCATCCAGGTATTTGAAGTGTTCTTTAAATTTTCACTGCTCACTGCTCGTACTACAAAACAGTTTAGAATAGTACCCAAATTGAGACGTACCTAATGATGTTGGATCACATGCTAACACTGACTGTGCAAAATTATACAGATTCATGTATTACTTTAATGTCATGACAACATATCACTGGTAAGCCTGGTAGCTTTTAGAAGGATATCCTAAAGTGACTATTTACCTTGCAAAAACTCAATTACAGGAATTATTGGCAATGCATAACCAGAAGTTGATCTGTAGTAGGAGTCCCATCACAAAAAAAAGGTTAGGCCACACAGCTCAAATAATAAAACCATTCATACTGAACAATGCAAGTACTTTGACTCCTTCCTCACCACTGATTAAATTTTCCAGCAATCTACTGTATGTTTTCATTGTTTTACAGTAGGGGGCACTATTATGCATCTACTGAAATAGTACCATATCACCAGATTCAAAAAGTGTGCCTTGACTGCTTACACGATACGAGCGAAATAAACATGTGAGACCCCTGAACCCAGAACTTTGTAGCCCCCATCACTTCCGTCCAAACCACATGCCATGTCGCCATGATTTCAGTTCGGTTTTTCGGTTCGGTTTTTACACAGGCACAGTGAAGGAAAGAACACAGAATTTAGGTCAGTCGGTTCGTAGCTCTGCTTCAACTGTGGGGCGACCAACGAGTGGCGACCAAAATGCGACATGTCCGAGATTCATACGCTTATCGGCCGGGAGAGGCTAATCGCCTCTTCTTACCCCTTATACACTACATGTCAAAAAATGCACGACATAGCTGAAATTCGGCCTGACTCAGAAATAAGTGTTACGACTCAGAAATCAGACGAAAATCAGATGAAAACTGCAGAGAGTACATATGCCTGGCCTAAGATAACACAATCATCAAAGAGGTATAGGACTGTGTTTTGCCAGTGTTGATTGACTCGATCTGGGGTGCGTTTCCCAAAAACAACTATGGTCGCAAGTTCCTACGTTACCAATAGAGTTCAATAGAACTAACGACCATAGTTAGCTAATGATGCTTTTGGGAAACGCACCCCTGCTTGGTCTATGGTTTGATCATCATTCTGATTCCAATCCGGACATAGCCTTTGACAAAAATGCTAATTTTGTTCAATTTAATGAAATCTGTTGATGAAAAAAGTTTTTTTTATTTATTTATTTAATTTTTTTTAAGCAGAGGCTCTCTTTTTGTCATATAGTCTATGTTCAGATATTCATACAACAGAATATTCTGGGGGCCATTAAATTTTTATTTTTTTTAAGTTAAAAAAAGTTACAAGTTTAACAATGGCTGCCACTGATTTATGCATATATCCGAATAATAAAATGAGTCTGAATTCGCAGTATTCATAAAACAATGGACAAAGTACCCAGATGATTTACTACTATGAGATTCTGAAGTCTGGCTCTAATGGATACTTTATGATCCCATGAGGCCGCAGGAGAGATGTTGTGAATGGCAGAGAAGTGATTCAACTGACAATGACAACATGACGAATGTCTAATATAGTATGTCTAGATTACATTCATATTACACACATGTATACTACATAGAAAATACTCTTTGTAACAGTTGCGAAGTACTTTTTCAAAAGTAGATGATGATTTGGACGCAGCCATTGCCATGTTGATCCAGTTTAGTTCCATTGTTACTTCATTACTGTGACCACAGTCTAAATTGTTTTCTGAGATAATCAACTTTATGCCACAAATGCGATTGATTTAATTTACTGAACCTGAAACATTCCTGTAATAAAACTGCAACATTTGGTTAAAGTGTAGTTGTATTCCACAGACATATATGCAAGATGACAGCAAAAATAAATCATTTCTTCCGGAGTTGACCAGGGCAAAAACAATTCAGAAACTGCCTTTGCTGTTTTGCAGCGCTGACATCCCTAAACACCGCTCTATTTTTGTGGAGTAATCAGCAGTCTTACGCAGTGTGAGCTGCATTCGGACCTCTCTGCTGAAACAAGCTTTTCTACAATGTGTGTGCGTGTTTAGTCTGACAGAGACAGAGAGAGTGAGATAATAAACAGAGAGCAGCACACTCCAGTAAGCGCCCTGCTGTGTGTCGGACTCTTCCTCACGGTTATAAGTCTTGTGCGGCAGTATGTGTGTTTCTTATCTGTAATGCATCCAGCAGATGAAGAGAGCAGATACACGCTCCAAATACACCTTCATAAGTCACATCACTCTGCTGGGCTGGTCTCGGATGGGGGACGAGGACAGGAAATGAGACGAATGGACAAACAAACACACACACATGTAATTAATTGATGTAACCATGGTAGCACTCAGCGGTGGAGCAACCCATTATATGTGTGCTTGTAGGTATTACTAAACTTCCCCGCTTACACACACACTTTGTTAGGGGATAATTTGTATATTTTAATTAGATTTCTTTTGCATGATCGCAGTGCGAAGACTGGTGCTCATCTATCAATATCTACTCTTCAGTACATCATAGCTAAATATCACATAACAAGCTTCATTCTATTTAACCAAAATACAGTAAAAACAGTAATATTGTGAAATATTTGTACAATTTGGCAAAGCT
>NW_015505982.1:301139-309335 GCF_001515645.1 Sinocyclocheilus grahami | reverse complement strand
CTTGGTCTATGGTTTGATCATCATTCTGATTCCAATCCGGACATAACCTTTGACAAAAATGCTAATTTTGTTCAATTTAATGAAATCTGTTGATGAAAAAAGTTTTTTTTATTTATTTATTTAATTTTTTTTAAGCAGAGGCTCTCTTTTTGTCATATATTCTATGTTCAGATATTCATACAACAGAATATTCTGGGGGCCATTACATTTTTATTTTTTTTAAGTTAAAAAAAGTTACAAGTTTAACAATGGCTGCCACTGATTTATGCATATTTCCGAATAATAAAATGAGTCTGAATTCGCAGTATTCATAAAACAATGGACAAAGTACCCAGATGATTTACTACTATGAGATTCTGAAGTCTGGCTCTAATGGATACTTTATGATCCCATGAGGCCGCAGGAGAGATGTTGTGAATGGCAGAGAAGTGATTCAACTGACAATGACAACATGACGAATGTCTAATATAGTATGTCTAGATTACATTCATATTACACACATGTATACTACATAGAAAATACTCTTTGTAACAGTTGCGAAGTACTTTTTCAAAAGTAGATGATGATTTGGACGCAGCCATTGCCATGTTGATCCAGTTTAGTTCCATTGTTACTTCATTACTGTGACCACAGTCTAAATTGTTTTCTGAGATAATCAACTTTATGCCACAAATGCGATTGATTTAATTTACTGAACCTGAAACATTCCTGTAATAAAACTGCAACATTTGGTTAAAGTGTAGTTGTATTCCACAGACATATATGCAAGATGACAGCAAAAATAAATCATTTCTTCCGGAGTTGACCAGGGCAAAAACAATTCAGAAACTGCCTTTGCTGTTTTGCAGCGCTGACATCCCTAAACACCGCTCTATTTTTGTGGAGTAATCAGCAGTCTTACGCAGTGTGAGCTGCATTCGGACCTCTCTGCTGAAACAAGCTTTTCTACAATGTGTGTGCGTGTTTAGTCTGACAGAGACAGAGAGAGTGAGATAATAAACAGAGAGCAGCACACTCCAGTAAGCGCCCTGCTGTGTGTCGGACTCTTCCTCACGGTTATAAGTCTTGTGCGGCAGTATGTGTGTTTCTTATCTGTAATGCATCCAGCAGATGAAGAGAGCAGATACACGCTCCAAATACACCTTCATAAGTCACATCACTCTGCTGGGCTGGTCTCGGATGGGGGACGAGGACAGGAAATGAGACGAATGGACAAACAAACACACACACATGTAATTAATTGATGTAACCATGGTAGCACTCAGCGGTGGAGCAACCCATTATATGTGTGCTTGTAGGTATTACTAAACTTCCCCGCTTACACACACACTTTGTTAGGGGATAATTTGTATATTTTAATTAGATTTCTTTTGCATGATCGCAGTGCGAAGACTGGTGCTCATCTATCAATATCTACTCTTCAGTACATCATAGCTAAATATCACATAACAAGCTTCATTCTATTTAACCAAAATACAGTAAAAACAGTAATATTGTGAAATATTTGTACAATTTGGCAAAGCTTCTCTGCGGTAAGCTCCTGGTAAGTTAAAATGTATTTTATTTATTAATTTGATCACACTTTATTTGAAGGCACAATTCTCACTGTTAGCTAACTTTTACCTCAATAAACTCCTGTGGTAGTATCTAAAAAATAGTTTTTGCCGAAAAAGGCATGAATATGTGCTTAAGTACCAATAAACAACCATTATGCATGCTAATAAGCAGCTAGTTAATAGTGAAAATTGGTCCCTAAACTAAAGTTACCATAATTGAACATTAATTGAATTACTTTTTGTGACTGTAATTATCTGTATTAAATTAGCATCCCTAGCATTCTTATTTTTAACATTATTGAAACAATGTTAAACCTAACTGAACTATTTACTGCTCCATTTACTGACGTTTCTGGAAAGTTTACTTTTTAAACTTTCAAATGATATCTCATATAAATGTATCCATAGAAACTAGGCATTTGTAAAGTGATGAGATTCATAATAAATATGTGGGTTGGTGAAACTATCCCAGAATTCATAATGAAATATCAGAAGCCAGTTTAGCAGCAGGTCTTTGGTGGTTTACACATTTTCTGCTGAAGCATCTGCTCACAAACACCAGCGGCTTTGGATCTGGCAGTTCAAGTATCCCTGGAGGAGAATCCCAGAGAAACTCCCCCAACTGACAAATGATCTCCTGCAGAGAGGAGGTGCTCTCCTCGCAGTCACCTGCTGAACATGTGAGCCAATAAATTGTGCACCATTTAGCATTTAAAGGCCGTGACACATCAAATTGACATCAAAGTACTAGCGAAAAACAAAGCCAACTGTGTTGTCGCCTCAACGTCATATGCATCTGGGCCAAAAAGTTGTTCTTGAACACACCTCAAAGAACCAGTCAATGGCCAAATAGCATGTACGTTCTGCTCCTGTGTGAGAGAAAATAACTCTCCATACCCACAGGTGGCAGTAGTCTATATTTGTTATTCAAAATGGGAAGCAATACTAGGACTGTGGATATACAAACTGTAGACAAAGTAGTGCTTGCTTACCATTTTGCATGTGAATCATGTCGATCACTTGGTCTTCACCTTCTTCATTCCAGACACATGGCATGAAAATATTTGCCTAGTGGAATACTCAGGTAAAATGAAGATGTAAAGTTAGAAGGGTCTGTTCTGTGTCCCCTCTTGACTTTGTCATTGCTTTCATCACTTTTTTCTAATGCACTGGTTCACTAAGCTGAACAGCCAATCAAAGCGATCTCTCTTACCGACTGCCTGACGCCAACATGCTCAATCACGCAAAAAGTCGAAGATGGGCCCAACTAGTGCAGACAGTGTGGAACACCACAAAATCTGAGCTTACAGACGATCAACAATGGCCAGGCATGCCAACTTGCCAAGAGTTAGGTTCAATCTACTGATGATGAACAATTAATGTTTTGTGTAATGTATAATGTTTAAATCATACCTGTAAACTCCCTGTAAAACACCTGTAATAACTGTAAAACATTTCTGCCAGGAAAGTTTTGATGGCATTTTAATTTCTTATTACCTCCGTATAATGCCTGTAATAACATAGTGCTTACTTTATGTAACATCTATAATGCTGCTGTTCCACAAGCACCACCTTCTGGCAAAGAGTGAATTTGCATATTCACTTATATTCACATTTTACGCAGAATAGAGTTGTATATGTATGGCATACAGTATCAACAATAAAAAAGTCTAAATTTGACATAGATTATAGTTATCTAAAAAGGCTAAAATCATAATAATAATAATTATTATCTAGGGTAGGGGGGTCTGTCGTAATGTTGTAGCCCAGGGGCCTCTGGTTATCTTAAGGTGCCCCTGCTTACAGTACATAGTGTCTTGTAATCCTTGGAAGATATCTATGGTTTTGTTGATGCAGTAATCCTGTGTTTGCATCTCTCTAGTATTTCCTCTCTTCCTACTATGTGGGCAAATTAGTAGGCGGGGCTAAAGAGGCAATAATGTAGAAGTAGCCATTGATTTTCTTCTGCAGAGGCAGTCTTTCATCGCAATATGATGTCATGATGTGATAAATTCGAAAACAAGTCGTTTTTCAGCTTGGTTTCAATGAAAGCTGTTTTTGAACTAACAAGAAAGTTTTGAGTTCTGAAACTTACATGGTGTTTTTATAGTAGATTGATATGTCAAAAGATCAAGGAAAATGTAATCTCTCAGCTTGTGACCCCATTAATTGAGAATGCTATTTAACTGTAAGGCAAAAACTTACATTCCTACAACTGTTGTGATTCCCATTTCCAAAGAAAACTAGAAAGTGGAACTGCAGCTGCTATACTTGTGTTACAATTTCTCTCTTTTGCTCTTAATTAGCTCTAACATGAAATCCTCCCGAGTATCTTAAAACCTAACAGCGTCTCTCTGTGAGTCCTCTGTGACTCTGCGAACCTTTCATGAAGAGCTGCTCATCAATCAGTGAACTCAGTAATGAATAGAGGTGAACACAGAGACACATAAAGCACTGATGATCACAGCTACATAATCCTGAAATTTACCTCATAAACAATGGAGAGTATTTGTGTATCATCGCACACATAAAGATGCCGCATGCATAACATATTATAATTAGAGAAGGATCAATTAGAGGCCATTTTTCATTTGTCAGTTGTAAAATATGTCTCTATATTTCACTCTGGTTGAGAATGAGGCTGATTTTTCTTTTTTGTAATAAATCAACATGGACCTGAAGATTCAGCCTCACTGATGGTGTTTGCTAAGTCAACCATCACTATTATTACTTAAAGTTGGTAATTTGAACAAATTTCTAACCCCATTGTTTAATTCCACAAATATGAATGATGCCTCAAATAATACGGCTTGTCGAAGAGAGGTGTGTTGTTGCTTTTCTAAGCACCCAGGCTTTTGATTTACATCTGAAAGAACCAAAATAGAGACCAAGATATCATAGAGACTTAGGGCAGTTTCTTTTCTTTTTTTTTTTTACTTGGGCCAGCAAGCAACCCCCAAAGCAAAAATAAAAAATCCCCTAGTTTACTGTTACAAATTTACTCCTTACTAAATATGGAGTGGTTTAGGCCCATATATATATATATATATATATATGTGTGTGTGTGTGTGTGTGTGTGTGTGTGTGTCTGTGTGTGCCTAAACCACTCCATATTTAGTAAGGAGTAAATTTGTATTCCATTATAAAAAGGCTTGCTAGATCACTAAACCCTTAAGAAGCACATGTGGGATATACAGTGGGTACGGAAAGTATTCAGAAAATCTTTGTAACTAAAACATGTATCACCATCTGAGGATATTTTGTTCACATTTTGGTGCTAAAATGACAGTAAACAACATGCATCATATTTGTCATTGTCAGAATGCGATGAGTTATGAGCGATCGAGTGTTGTGACTGATAAGTTCAGAAATGAAAATGTGTTGAAGCTTGCATCACGATTTAAACTGTGTAACAGATTGACAGCAAACAAAAAGCGATTACTGTCTAACAGGAATGGAAAAAAGCAGGTTCAAAGCAACATTAAACTGACTGGATGACGTGAAATCTTCAGAAGAGTTTAGGGACGCCACTGCACAGATGGTTCCTACATGACAGCCTGTCATACACGCAAACATCACACAGCCTTTCAAATCATTCAGAGAGAAGGAACGGCATGGTGATAGTGCACACAACAATTAAAATGTCATCCTTTACTCACTCTCATGTTTTTCTGTTGACTTTCTGTTGTGAAAAAGGAGATATTTTGTAGCTTGTGAAGCCATTCTTTTCTGAGCTAATAAAGTGGACTCAGTGATTCATGAAACACAAATGACGTTTTTTTATACATTTCACTCTTTTACGAAACTATTGTACGGTTTCGGAAGTCTTGAAATATTGTGCATTTGTTTTGTCCTTTTCCAAGTCTGACAGCCACTAGTCATGATATGGAAAAGAACAGCTTTTGCATTCTGAAAAAACAAAAAAACTCATTTATTTGGATTATAAATGATATATATTTGGATTATAAATATATATAACACCATGTCATCAGCAATGACTATGTTCAAGGCAAAAACAATTGAATTGCATCATTCATTCCTGCATTATATGAACAAAATATGAAAACAGCAATGACATTACACACCCAAAGTCTTCCAGGTTTGATATATTTTTGTTCAGACTTCCAGAATCAATAGTATTAAAGGTCAATCTCGATATGATGAAAACAGTATTTAACAGTTTAGTAACTTGCATAATTATTTGTCGGATTACATGCAATCAGGTGCTACACAGGACTCTTTAGTTTACCATAAATGGCTCTTTTCACAAGGAGGTCTACGCTGTATACTATACACTATTCCTTAATAATAGTATGTGAAACATTAGGCACACAACTTCAAATGTTTGAAAAAGTACTCTTAAATGCTCTTTTGTCACATGATCTCACTATGGCCACATTCACACAGCATAATGCAGTTGTCAGTCCTCTATTTGAGTGCTTAATACAGTTAAGTTCACAGTATATACAGTATAAGTCTTTACGAGAGCGACAACTGCATGCTAAACCAAACTCAAAATAATTTTCGACAATGTGAACAGAACCATTTTGGACAACTTGTGTTAATGTGTCTTAATGTTTGGCAGTCTGATCAAATGATGAGTCATAATCACAGCTCATGATATGATTCATTCATCACAATGGAAACGGATGGTCAAGTGGACTCAACTTTTTGATGAACGCTACCCACTCATACGCAAAATAATGATTTCAGTATATACTGTGCACTGTAGACATACTGCAGAAATAGTTAGAGTAGAAGTACGGCACATTGGTATTCTGAACAGAGCCATTTTCTGTGTTTATGGCCTCCGTCACTATTGTTATTTGATATCGATCCACAGCTGCCACTGCCATAACGACAGCTTTCTAAACAGGGACAGAAATCTTGAGCGTTTTACTAAAAGGTCTTTGCATTGATTTCCCAAATGTCATTTTGCTCGTAATGACAGTTCATTCGTTTTGAAATGCCTTAACTATTGGAAAAGGGCAATCAGACTTGTAATTCTGCAACAGGAAGGTCTACTAACATTATGCCCATTAACCTTTACCCTTTTTATGTAACTGGTTTTAAGCCATTTTGTCTGGTTTTTAACTGGGGTTTGACACAAAGTGTATCAAGCAGGACATGTGTGAAATAGGAATAAGAGAGCATTGTTATGTTGCTAGTTTTGTCCTTCCCAAATCTCTCTGTGGTATTCTCTTTCATGTTTCTATTCAACATTAGAATTAATAATTTACTGAGAAGAGAGAGAATCTCACAAAAATGTGTCGAGTGCAGTGGTGGATCTGGGAAATGATTATTGGGTTGACAAAGAAGTGGCATAAGGACTATGAGGGGTGGCAACTTCAAAGCAAGCACCCATGCATAGTTTTTATGGATTTATGGCCTGACATACACAGTCATGTCCATAAATAAACAAAGACTGTTGCTACTGTATTGTTTAAAAATAAGTAAACAACATAATATATATATCCAGGGCACCAATTCTCTACTAAACATGCCAACAAATTCTAAATTTCTCTGAGTTTGCATGAGTGTGTTTGTCTATTATTTCTGCTTTGAAAGGACAAGTTATTTCATTAATTTATTAATGTACTTGGATGATATAAAAAATAGCATGTTTTATAAGAAACAAAAACAATTTTGTCGAAAGATCACAAGATTTTGTAGAACGTCAGTCGTTTCACATAGTGGGAACAAAGTTATAAAATATCTATTAGATAAGATATAAATCACAGATTACCAAACCATGTTTGAGTTTCAGTTATTAACATTGGACATCTCACATCTGTGATTTCATGTAGGTTACCCATTCAAACAAGACTAGAGGTACACTCTTTTCCACAATGTGGAGATCCATGTATCTGGAGATTTTTGACTTCTCTACTGTATATCTATGAAAGTGCAGCGGACAATCTGCACTCCGTGAGGAAATCTGAGTTAAGGTACTCGACAAAGGTCAGAATAAACCAGGAGAAGCGTTGTGGGAAATAACAACATAGCGTAATCACTGACATCCTCTCTGGACAGAATTGGATTTCCCAAAGGACCTCTGAGTACGAATGCTGTAAGTAGCTAGATTCAGCCAAGACGAAACCTGTAATTTGCTCTGTAGTTTTTTTCTATGTTGTGTGAGGAAAATGTTTGATTTGCTCTAGCTTAAAACCAGCATATTCCCACTCCTGAGAAACCATGTCTAATTCCGTTGGGCTAAAAAAATCAAGCTACAATATTCTTATTTTCTAAAGGCCTTTTCACACCAGGAACAGTAGCCTAACTATAAAGATAACGATAAAGATATAGTTGTAAAACTCATTCTCAACATTAAAGAATAGCAGAATCCACACCACAGCTATAACGATAAAGGCACAGAGAAACGATATCGTTGGAATCACTTTAACTTTCCAGCTGATGAACGATAAAAATGTTGACAGCCAATCATAATCAATCCTGCTGTCACAACCTAGAGAATTTAAAGAGGTAGACGAGAATGTGCTGAGAATAAACAGACGATATCGTCCACTAGATGTGAACGGGCCTTAAACGTGATGTGTAGATGTTAGTTTATATATATTGTATATATATATATATATATATATATATATATATATATATATATATATATATATATATATAT
>NW_015505982.1:291649-299616 GCF_001515645.1 Sinocyclocheilus grahami | reverse complement strand
TATGTAGATATTTTTTTATATATATTGTATATATATATATATATATATATATATATATATATATATATATATATATATAGCAATAGTCATTTGTTCATGAATTGAGGCACACTGGTTGCGCGTTATGTTTTTGATTCACTAAAATGTATTGATTTAAAAGACTCATTTGTTTTGTGAATCGCACTATACTGAGTGCACTCAATCATGCTTAATTGTCATGAAAACAATGTCAAAACAATGCAGAATTGAATGGGTTTCATTTTGAAGCTTTTAGAAAATAGCAGTATTAGCTTAATGCACAATTTAATGTTGTCAAGTAAAAAAGCATGCATGAATATAGAATGTAGCATGTGAAGGCATTTAATGCATTTGAATGTGTCTCATCCAATCATGATTTAATGCTGGAACTTTTTAGAGTCCTTTTTAAAAATCAACAACACTTTGCAATTTAATATGCAGTGAGGTCCAAAATGCTGATCTTAGCATGATATATGTTTACTCATACTGCAACAGGACTTTTGTCATGTCATACCATTTATGCATTTAGAAGATGCTTTTATCCAAAGTAATTTACATTACATTCAAGGAACACATTTCATTTTATCAGTGCTTGCTTTCTCTGTGAATCAAACCCACGACCTTAATATGACCGAATAATTCCTTAAAAGCTTTTGACTCATATGTGGAATGCATTGTTTACTTTTACAACATTGCAAACTTGCAATAAACATCTGGGATATCTGATGGTAAGGATGCAGCTTTGCCATCAGCAGCATCCTCTAAGAAACCTGCTGAGAACAGAAACTCATGCAGCTCTGAGACACATAAGAGCTGCTCTCCTCATCAAAGCTTTTCTTCATAAAAAATACCAGTTAATGTATTTTTCTGGAATTGAATTTTTCAGAATAGCCATTGCACTTTGAGGATCAATAGTACTGTTAACAACTTATATTGCTCAATCCATAATAACCAAGACAGTTTGCTGGCCTGCTTATTTTGAAACACAAAATGTGTTGATTTTTCAGATGATAATCACTTAACTTGACTTCATGCTATCTACTGAACTGAAGGACAATTATGTTCCCAGGTTTGCAATTTGCTTAATTTTTGTTGCTGTATTCCATCGCTATTTCTAAAATACTACATGACGTTTGCCACATTAATGTTTCATTAGGTCCAATTATGCAGCTACCCAAGGGAGAGGTATTCATATTACATGAAAGATGTCTTAGCTTCGTGAAAGGAAAAAAAAGGAAGGAAAAAGTCTTGAATAATTACTTGAGCATTTGTTAGAAAATAGATTAGGTTTTGCCTTCTTTTTAAAACACGCATGGTTTTGTCAGTTTTCATAACTATTGAATCGTGAGAGATTTGGGAGGCAGTGGCCGCCTGCCTCCTTCTTTGCCCCCTTGCTGTTTTCATTGCCATCTTTATGTGTCTGTCTGTGATGCCAGTAGCAGGTTGTTTATTTCAGCACTCTGTAGGTGACATAGTGCTCTTGGATCTCCGCAGGGGTAAAATGGATGGATACATAAATAAATGAGAGTGTAAGGAGCTCAAGGCAGAGAAGATCTGTAGCCCCAAGCTCTGACTTCAAGTAGTCAATGATTCCATGTGAAACCTCATGTCTTCCAATAAACCTTTATCTTCCATACTGCAGTCACCTCAGCCTGCCAGACCATGCTGGAGCTGCCTATCGTGCGCCAAGGTTAATGCTGCTGGGAAATTTCTTGTTAAGTCTTGCCAGTAATTCACAAGAGCAGTATCCATTAAACCAGCATTCGTAAATAGCTTCGTGAAGATATTGTTGACATGTGCTTCTAATAATGTGTTTGACTTTTGCATATTGAAAATACAGTACATGTTGGCTTGTGACTTTAAATAGGTTCCAGAGGGGGTGCCAATCTTCTTTGTCATTTGAATCCATATTATATGAAATATTAATTTGAGGTTCCTCACACAAAGCTGCCAGGTGACTTCAGAAGACCTGATTTTTGCCTTTTTTTTGTCCTTTTGGAGATTGACATGATCTGTTGGTTTTATGGATGCAAGCTTATAAAGTGACAAGTTAATGCATTAATAAAATAAGGTTGATTATCTTTATTTAGAATGAATGTCCAAATGTAAACTATTTCTGGCTGAAGTGTTCAGTCAAATAATGGAAAAAGGTTATTGATTGAAATAGATTTATTATATTATTACAATGCCAATTTGTAAAATCATATACACTCACAGTGGTTGATGCATAAAATTATTGATTGATTGATTGATTGATTGATTTAAATTAATCCTCTTGCATTTTTACATTATTAGATGTAAGTTATTTTCACACAATTGTATTATGTTTTAGTGTTTGTGAGGACCTGGAAAGTAACAGTAAAACATTGGCATATAAAAACAGTGTGAGAGAGAGAGAGACTTAAAGCAATTTATACCTCCATGAACTTTCTGCTCCTATGAAATCAATATGTTGCATGAGATTTTACACAGCCCATGACCCAATACAAAGGACAAGTGGTTTGGAGAATGGATGTATGGATTTTACACAGAAAAAAAAGATGTGTGTTTAACAGCTATCATAAATTTCACTCTATTCCACTCTGCCTTGCATGCAGCTGAATAATCACACTGATATATAGGCTTCATCCCAAGGTGGAGGAATTCATTCCACACTCATTCATACAAGTTAAACAAGCCGTAAGAGCTGTGTTAATTTCCGCTCAAATCAAACGTGTGCTCTCTTGCTTCTCCTGGAGGCAAGGAGCAATTAAATTGAGCTCCATGCAGCTGCTGAACACTTGAGGAAGTCCACCTAACACAATCTGACTGCAGCCGCCGCACGACTCCACTGGGATGAACATGACTTGATGATTTGCAGGACTTGGATGTCATGTGTGACCAAATTTAGAGTTCTGTGGTCTCTAAAGACACCTCGAAAGGCCACGGACTATCACAATAAGCCTCATTCTCGGGGATTCAATCTTCTTTATAATCAATCTGCAGCGCTATAAATGACAGAAGAGCTGACAGGAAACAGCATATCAGACTGATGAATAAGTTATTAGATTTGTATCCGAATACATTCCAGCTGTATTTTAGAGTATAGAGTGGAGTGTAGTCATACTGAGTGACACGAAGGGAAATTAACGTCACTATTGAGGAACTGTAACTTTGGGCGGCTGACTGTGACTGCATTAAACTTCTCTACCTTACTGAGAACAAAAGCACTTAAGTGATTTAGCTGTAAATATCCAATGTCACTTTGGTAAATAGTGGGCCATTATTATTGGACTATTTAAGGTGATTAGTTCAGCTAACGCTTTTGATTAAAAGGAGAGTTGGAGGGATGGGCAGATGGAGGGATTGGAAGGAGTTTCGGTGAACAGATAGACATATGGATGGACGAAGAGACAGACAGAGGGATGGATTGATTTTAGTCTTATTACAATCTATATTTTTACAGAGGGCTTTATTCATATATCTATCTTTTTTTTCTGCTTGGTGAAAATAATTTTTATTCAGGTGGTTGACAGCACTTTCTGATTTGAGGTGTGATGAAAAGGGATCCAAAATCAGTTCTGTAAAAACCTTTAATGTGTCATCTTTATTGAGTATCTATTGAGTGTTGCCTTAAAGGGGTCATATGATGCCCATTTTCCACAAGTTGATATGATTCTTTAGGGTCTTAATGAAAAGTCTGTAACATAGTTTGGTTAAAATTTCTCAATGGTAGTGTACAAAACACCTTTTTTACCCTGTCAAAAACAGCTAATTTCAGATCAAGCCATTTTTGTAGCATTTTCCTTTAAATGTTAATGAGCTCTGCTGACCCCGCCCCTCTTTTCCGAGCTGCTCTCAGAGAGACTGTTTACTTTAGCCGCATTCATCGTGAAACTTGCTAATGAGCACATTATTAGGAAAGGCGATTTGCAAAGATTCATTAAAAAAACCTTACACTCACTTCTTCTTTAGGTGAAGCTGGATCACGAATGATTTGCGCGAACATAGACTCATTTAGGTAGATCGGGGGCGCATTCCCTTCAGAAACAAACACTCCACTGCGTCTTCAGCGGCTCAGATGTCAGGAGTAAATGACGACTGCTATGTTCATTATTACATCCAACAACAAAACACCTCAATCGCTTAGGAGTCATTCAGCGGGTCTGAGGTAAGACGCCAGTCCAGTCTGTGCTGAAATGCTACCGTCAATCAAACTATCGTGGGAGGGGCCTGTCTGTGTGACGTCACACAGACAGGCATCTGAGATCGGCTCGATTTCAGAAAGGGGTAAAGATTTTAGTAGACTAACAAAAAACCACTGGGTGGTTGTGTACACACACTGCCAACACACATTTCAGTTCAAATAACTTGTAAAAGTGCATGTAGCATTATATGACCCCTTTAAAGTGAAAGTTCACTCAAAAATGACACATTTCATAATTTACTCATTCTAATGTTGTTCAAAACCTATAAGACTCTTGACACATTGACCATCAACTGCTTGACAAGTGAGAACAAATCTCATTAATTATTGTGCATCAAGCAGCACATCTGAACTTCCTTTTACCATATTTGATGTTCTTTATGTATGTGTTGGTTAATTCGGTAACACTTTAGTTTAGAGAGCAATTCTCACTATTAACTTGTTGCTTATTAGCATGCATATTAGTAGCATATTGGCTGTCCATTAGTACTTATAAAGCACATATTCTGCATGACCACATTCTACATCTCTAATCCTACCCAATACCTAAACTTAACAACTACCTACTAACTATTAATAAGCAGCAAATTATTTAGTTTATTTAGGCAAAGTCGTAGTTAATAGTTAGTTAATAGTGAGAACTGGACCTTAAAACTGGACCTCTGTTTATAATATAAAACATGACTGTGTCTCTTCAGAAGACTTGAATTAAACCACTTGATTCCTATGGATATCTTTTAAAATATCTTTCTAAAATTTTTGAATCTTGAAAGATTCAAGTTTTGGTGGGATGGACTTTCAGTAAAGGGACAGAAACCTTTTATGGCGCTTTTCCACTGCATGGTACGGCACGGTATGGCTCGGTACGGTTCACTTTTTGGGGATTTTCCAAAACGTGACGTGTAAACTCCGTGCCGAGCCAAACCGTGCCGTGCCGTACTGAGCCGTACCGAGCCGAGTCGTGCCACGCAGTGGAAAAGCGCCATTACTGTAGGTTTAATTAAAAATAGCTTAATGTGTCTTCAAATATCTTCAAAGTTATGGTTTGGAATAACATGGTGAATAAACGACGACAATGTTCATGTTTGTGTGAACTTCGCTTAGGAGTCATTCAGCGGGTCTGAGGTAAGACGCCAGTCCAGTCTGTGCTGAAATGCTACCGTCAATCAAACTATCGTGGGAGGGGCCTGTCTGTGTGACGTCACACAGACAGGCATCTGAGATCGGCTCGATTTCAGAAAGGGGTAAAGATTTTAGTAGACTAACAAAAAACCACTGGGTGGTTGTGTACACACACTGCCAACACACATTTCAGTTCAAATAACTTGTAAAAGTGCATGTAGCATTATATGACCCCTTTAAAGTGAAAGTTCACTCAAAAATGACACATTTCATAATTTACTCATTCTAATGTTGTTCAAAACCTATAAGACTCTTGACACATTGACCATCAACTGCTTGACAAGTGAGAACAAATCTCATTAATTATTGTGCATCAAGCAGCACATCTGAACTTCCTTTTACCATATTTGATGTTCTTTATGTATGTGTTGGTTAATTCGGTAACACTTTAGTTTAGAGAGCAATTCTCACTATTAACTTGTTGCTTATTAGCATGCATATTAGTAGCATATTGGCTGTCCATTAGTACTTATAAAGCACATATTCTGCATGACCACATTCTACATCTCTAATCCTACCCAATACCTAAACTTAACAACTACCTACTAACTATTAATAAGCAGCAAATTATTTAGTTTATTTAGGCAAAGTCGTAGTTAATAGTTAGTTAATAGTGAGAACTGGACCTTAAAACTGGACCTCTGTTTATAATATAAAACATGACTGTGTCTCTTCAGAAGACTTGAATTAAACCACTTGATTCCTATGGATATCTTTTAAAATATCTTTCTAAAATTTTTGAATCTTGAAAGATTCAAGTTTTGGTGGGATGGACTTTCAGTAAAGGGACAGAAACCTTTTATGGCGCTTTTCCACTGCATGGTACGGCACGGTATGGCTCGGTACGGTTCACTTTTTGGGGATTTTCCAAAACGTGACGTGTAAACTCCGTGCCGAGCCAAACCGTGCCGTGCCGTACTGAGCCGTACCGAGCCGAGTCGTGCCACGCAGTGGAAAAGCGCCATTACTGTAGGTTTAATTAAAAATAGCTTAATGTGTCTTCAAATATCTTCAAAGTTATGGTTTGGAATAACATGGTGAATAAACGACGACAATGTTCATGTTTGTGTGAACTAACCCTTTTAAAATATCCTCCAACTTCATGATCCTTTTCAACACTTACTATTTTTACTTTTACCGTCTTCCTCTCGCAGTCCCTCAGTTTTTTCTCTTCGCCTCTTTTACTTTCTCGTATTCTCCCTCAGAGAGTGTGATAGCACATATCTGTGAGTGTTTCCACCTTTAATTGCTGGAGCATCTGAAGTGAAATTGGCTCGTTCACCTCTCTCAGAGGAGCATGAGTGGGCTACTTACGGCTGAGTAAATTGTGCATAGGAGGAGTGTAATTGCCTGTTAGACTTGGAGCATTCTTAAGTTTCCTCACCACAAAGTGGCACACCATCTGCTCATCGTTATGCAGAAATACCTTTATGGATGAACGATTGCTTCCAATTACACTGAGGCATTGCACTGGGGGATTTCAGTTACCGGCACAATCATGTGGTGTGGGCTTTATTTTAACTCCCTTAACTACCTTAGCAAAAACATTGTGTCTAATATTTCATATATTCGGGAAAAATAATCAACAAGACTTCATAGAACACGATAGAAGGTTTCTAAAAGTAAGAATCCCATTTTTTTTCATGGAGAAATACATTTATAGCGATAATGTGTAAACCTTTCATGACAGACCAACCATGTTGTTAGCTGATAATATATGTTTCTGCAGAAGCCACACATCTGTGTGATTTCATTAAATGGCATTAAAAAGTCAGTGTGACTTCAATAGAGTTTCATTTAAAAAAATACATCTATAAAAATAGCTGAACTGACAGTTAAAAGTTACACTACCTATAATCCTGAAGATCAAGCAAATTAAGAAATCGAGTAGGCCTCACTATATTAATGTACTTGTGAATTTAAATATTCTGCAATACACTGCAAATTGATTGTGTTTTATGCTATAAGTCAGCATATTTACACAATTATCATTTTCAATGCTTATGAACTGCTGAAAAGGTAGGAAGGCTCATGCAACATACAGTGGGTACGGAAAGTATTCAGACCCCCTTAAATTTTTCACTCTTTGTTATATTGCAGCCATTTGCTAAAATCATTTAAGTTAATTTTTTTTCCTCATTAATGTACACACAGCACCCCATATTGACAGAAAAACACAGAATTGTTGACATTTATGCAGATTTATTAAAAAAGAAAATCTGAAATATCACATGGTCCTAAGTATTCAGAGATTATTTACATTTTAAATCTTAATTACATAAATAACATCAATATACATTTTCTATAAATAAATAAATGACAAAAGTAGTATTTATTTACATATAAATTATAAATTAAGCTTGACCTTCTGGCCTAAAAGGGACAGTATTTAAAACTTAAAAACATTTTGTCACGGAAACACCTGCCTCACCAGCCGAATCAGCCTCCTACACCCGCTCACAATCACCTGATTACTGATCACGGACACCTGCACCCACTTACCACACCGCTCAAATACTCACTCACCTTATTCACTCATCGACTGGTCTCAAGGTTGCAAGCTATTCTGTCCTGGTTCCTC
>NW_015505982.1:290173-291583 GCF_001515645.1 Sinocyclocheilus grahami | reverse complement strand
CGGTCAATCGACCACGGAAGTCACGGTGCATGAGGAGCTCTTTCAACTGCGGCAAGCCGAGCTATCCATCCACGGATATGTGCTGCGCTTCCACACTGTAATGTTTTTATTATTTATTAGCTCTAAAAAGGGGAATATTTATACCGAATTATAACTGGTTATGATTCATAATAAATATTTAGATTATATTAAAGAAAACTCAAGAGGAAGATCTTGAGAGTTTTGGAGAGGTGTTGTCTCAAACGAAGAAGAGTTTCAGAGCAAAGTTTATTCCGGGCTAATCGCTTTTGAGAATTCCTATTCTGTGTGCCCGAGGCCTCAACCCTGGCTTACGCCGACAGATGGCCATCTATGATGACACCGTGGGCCTCGACAGTTTCCTCCAGAAGGCGGTTCGCATGTACCAGCACCTAACCGCGTGCCCTATGGAAGCAATACCCGCTGCCGCTGCCTCGCCCAGCCTCTCCACTCCAGCACCAGAGCCCATGATCACGGCCAGCTACCACCTGTCGTCCTCAGAGCGATCTCGGAGACTCACCCATGGCCTATGTCTCTACTGTGGGTCCCAGGGGCACCAGCTCCGCGCCTGCCCCCTTTGTCCACCACGCCCAGCTGTGAGTACTATCCAGATCACTCCTGATGTATCAGGCATTCCTCACATCAATGCTCTTCTAATTTATCACCACCAATCCTTTCCAGTCAAAATCCTCGTGGACTCCGGAGCATCGGGGAACTTCATCTCCTCCCGTAGCCTCGCCGGATTGCAAATTCCCCGCTGCAAAAACTCCACAATTTACCAGATTACCACTGTCCAGGGAAAGCCGCTGGGCAAAGGGCTGGTGCGGCACCGTATGCCCGAGGTCGTTCTTCAGATCGGATGTTTCCACGCCGAATGGATCTCTCTACTGGTGCTGGAGGAGGCCGTCGTAGACATCGTCCTGGGATGCCCCTGGCTCGCCCGGCATCAGCCCACCATCGCTTGGAGGTCCGGAGAAATACTCGCTTGGAGTGGGGAGTGCAAACAAATGTGTCTCCGGGATTTGCCCAGGCCGCTCGCCGACCGGAAGGATCTCCCAGTCTGTTCCACCTCAGTGGAAAGCCCAGATTCTGCACCTATCACTCCTCCTCCTCCCGAATATCAGGTGTTCCAGGACGTGTTCAGCAAGCTCGCTGCCACTCACCTGCCACGTCACCGGCCATGGGACTGTGCCATTGACCGGCTGCCTGGGGCCCAATTACCCAAAGGACGTGTCTATTCCCTGTCGATCCCGGAGAGAGCCGCCATGGAGGAGTACGTGCAGGAAGCCTTACACCAGGGGTTCATCCGTCCATCCACCTCACCCGCAGCATCGAGCTTCTTCTTCGTGGCCAAGAAGGACGGGGGCCTAAGACCCTGCATCGATTACCGGG
>NW_015505982.1:284569-288781 GCF_001515645.1 Sinocyclocheilus grahami | reverse complement strand
GACGGGGGCCTAAGACCCTGCATCGATTACCGGGCCATCAAAAATAACCAAACGGTGAAGTTCGCCTATCCCCTTCCTCTGGTCCCGGCAGTCTTGGAGGAACTCCGCGGAGCCCGTGTGTTCAGCAAGCTAGATCTCAGGAGCGCATACAACCTCATCCACATTCGCCGGGGTGACGAATGGAAGACCGCCTTTGTCACGCCCACCGGGCACTACGAATACCGGGTCATGCCATATGGGCTTTCCAACTCCCCTTCCATTTTCCAGAACTTTATGAATGAGATCTTCCGAGACATGCTCAACCGGTTTGTCCTCATCTACATCGACGACATTCTCATTTACTCACCCACGCTCGAAGCACACCGTCACCATGTCACCCAAGTCCTCCAGTGCCTCCGCCATCACCACCTGTTCCTCAAGACCGAGAAGTGTGAGTTCCATCAGTCCACGGTTCACTTCCTAGGATACATCGTCACCCCGGCCGGAGTACAAATGGACCAGAGGAAGGTGGAAGCCGTCCAGAACTGGCCCCAACCCGGTACCGTCAAGGAGATGCAGAGGTTCTTAGGGTTCGCGAACTTCTACCGCTGCTTCATCGCCCACTTCAGCCAGATGGCGGCGCCCCTTACCTCTCTCCTCCGACAGAAAGCCAAACTCCTCACTTGGACCCCAGAGGCCCACCAAGCGTTCAGCCAGCTCAAGGCCGCCATCTGTACGGCCCCGGCCCTGTCACACCCAGACCCCAATCTCCGCTTCCTGGTCGAGGTAGACACCGCGACCCTGTGAGTGGGAGTCGTCTCATCGCAGTGGCGAGGTGAACCCCCCGTGCTCCATCCATGTGCGTACTTCTCACCGTCACCATGTCACCCAAGTCCTCCAGTGCCTCCGCCATCACCACCTGTTCCTCAAGACCGAGAAGTGTGAGTTCCATCAGTCCACGGTTCACTTCCTAGGATACATCGTCACCCCGGCCGGAGTACAAATGGACCAGAGGAAGGTGGAAGCCGTCCAGAACTGGCCCCAACCCGGTACCATCAAGGAGATGCAGAGATTCTTAGGGTTCGCAAACTTCTACCGCCGCTTCATCGCCCACTTCAGCCAGATGGCGGTGCCCCTTACCGCTCTCCTCCGACGGAAAGCCAAACTCCTCACTTGGACCCCAGAGGCCCACCAAGTTTTCAGCCAGCTCAAGGCCGCCTTCTGTACGGCCCCAGCCCTGTCACACCCAGACCCCAATCTCCGCTTCCTGGTCGAGGTAGATGCTGCGACCCTGGGAGTGAGCTCCGTCCTATCACAGTGGCGAGGTGAACCCCCCGTGCTCCATCCATGTGCGTACTTCTCGCGGAAGTTATGCCCGGCGGAGCAGAACTACGACGTGAGAAACCGGGAGTTACTAGCCATCAAGCTCGCCCTGGAGGAGTGGCGGCACTGGTTGGTGGGTGCCAAGCACCCATTTGAGGTCATCACCGACCATAAAAACTTGCAATACCTCCGAGAGGCCAAACGTCTGAACCCTAGGCAGGCCCGCTGGGCGCTGTTCTTTACCCGCTTCCTCTTCGTGGTCACTTACCGTCCTGGGACGAAGAATGTCCGCGCAGACGCACTTTCCCGCCTACACCAACCGAATCCTACCCCCGAAGAACCCGAGCCCATCCTGCCGCCTGCCGTCTTCATGTCTCCCATTCAGTGGGCTCTCACTGACCAGATCCATGCCGCCACTCTCACCAAACCCGCTCCGCCGGGAGGCCCTGGACTCAGTTCACACCTCTCTGGGATCGGGGCACCCAGGCAGCCGCCGAACCCTCTCGCTCCTCCAGAGCAGCTACTGGTGGCCCCACATGGCCCGAGATATCGCCCGGTATGTCAGGGGATGCTCGGTCTGTGCCATCACCACCATGCCATGTCGTCTGCCCGAGGGGAAACTGGTCCCGCTACCCATCCCTCGCCGTCCCTGGTCTCACCTGGGGGTGGACTTTGCTACGGACTTACCTCCCTCCAACGGATTCACGACCATCCTAGTGGTCGTCGACCGATTCTCTAAGTCCTGCAAACTCATTCCCCTGCGGGGAATACCTACCACCCTGGAAACCACCGAAGCTCTCTTCCAGCACGTGTTCAGGAACTTCGGTCTCCCCGAGGACATTTTTTCGGACCGAGGACCACAATTCATCTCCAGGGTCTGGCGAGGGTTCTTCTGCCTCCCGGGAGCATCTGTCAGTTTGTCCTCGGGATACCACCCACAGACCAATGGCCAGACCGAGCAGAAGATCCAAGAGATCGGACGGTATCCCCGGGCCTACTGTCATGACCACCAAGACAGCTGGAGCCAGTACCTACCCTGGGCCGAGTACGCTCAGAATTCCTCACGCCAGGAAACCACCGGACTCACCCCATTCCAGTGTGTGCTCGGTTACCAGCTGCCCCTGTTTCCTTGGACCGAGGATCACTCAGAAGTTCCAGTGGTAGATCACTGGTTCCGTAAGAGCGAGAGGGTATGGGACTCAGCACATATCCATCTCCAGCGGGCCGTCCGGAGGCACCGTCGTCCTCGCCGTCAATCTCGGGCGTCGGGGGTAATGTCACGGAAACACCTGCCTCACCAGCCGAATCAGCCTCCTACACCCGCTCACAATCACCTAATTACTGACCACGGTTGCAAGCTATTCTTTCCTGGTTCCTCGACTTCCACTCTGCCTGTTCCCCTCGGAACCCTCAGTTCTCGGCCGCAGGACCGGAGTGCCGACCCAGATAAGACTGTGTTTTGCTTCCCTTACTGCCTATGTTGATCTCTTTTTCATTGGAAGCCTCTCTTAAGTTCCTGTAAATAAACCTTCTGTTTAACGTTCTCCTGCCTGTCTGCCTCTTTGTCCCGGTTGTGACACATATACACAATAGTATTATAAATTAAAATGTATATAATGTACAAGATGTATTTGGATCACATGTCCATTAAATCAAGGTTCATTTCAGCTTGGTCCTTAAACCCGCTGCAGGCCATGAAAAGACTGTTGCTAGGAGATATAAAGCATGGAAATATATACTATGCCAGGAGATATGAAGCATATGGATAAATAGTGGATATATATATATATATATATATATATATATATAACATGTGAGATCTTTTTCCACTTTTAATGCAGTATTGCAATGAATACAATTCAAAGAAATATACATTTTTAAGTGGAAACAAACAAACAGAAATAAATGTGTACACCCTTTTATAATGGGACTGTTACTCTGTTTGGAATTAATCAATTACATTAAACTCTTACTAAAAAGGAATTGTAATCCTCCGCTCATCATTTAAGTGATTAACCCTGAATAAAAATCAGCTTCTGTAGGACTTTCTTAGCATGTTCTTGGTCGCATTTTAATGCTAAAGCAATGGGAAAGAGCAAAGAGCTTGCAAAGGATGTGGGATCTCATTGTGAGGAGGTACCAATCAGGAGAAAGGCATAGAAGTATTTCCAAAACATTAGCTGTGCCATGAAGGACATCATCAACAAGTAGAGGACAAGGAGGAGACAATGAGACACTACAAAGCACAGGACACCTGTCAAATGCTGATGTAAAAGCAAGATGGAAACTTATCAAGGAGGCTGCCAAGAAAATTACAGCAAGAGTAAAGAAGCTGCAGGAACGTCTGGTGTGTACTAGACACTTGCGGTATGTGATAACAATACCTGTTATTCTTCATATCTTAGCCTACCTAAATTTTGCCAAATTTTATGGTTCAGTGAAACCAAATTGGGCTTTGGGGCCAGACCTTTAAAAAGTACATGTAACACAAAAACACCACCACTGCTCATCACTTAAACAACATCATATCTGCAGTAAATCATGGTGGTGCAGGTATCACGCTAAAGCTCTGCTTCCCTCCAGCTGAGACTGGGACTGGGGTAGTAGTCAAGACAGAAGGAATCATGAAAAATGCCAAATACCAGACTATTCTGGCACAAGACCTGCAGGCCTCCATTAAAAATCTGAGAATGAAAAGAAATTACATCTTTCAGCACAATAACCTCAAACACAAATGCAGATCAACAAAGCAGTGACTTCAGAAGAAGAAGAATGCGTTGTAATGGCCCAAAGAAGAGTCCAGACCTAAATCCAATTGAAAGACTTGTGGAATAACTTGCACAGGCTGTACACAAAAGATCTTACAGTAATACAGTGCGATCAGTCTAGAGCTCTTTTGCAAGGACGAGT
>NW_015505982.1:254824-284559 GCF_001515645.1 Sinocyclocheilus grahami | reverse complement strand
TATATATATAAAGATCTACACACTCCCGTTCGAATTTATGTTAAAAATGTATCTAAGTAAAAACATGTGAGATCTTTTTCCACCTTTAATGCAGTATTGCAATGAACAAAATTCAAAGAAATATACATTTTTAAGTGGAAAACCAACAAACAAATAAATAAATGTGTACACCCTTTTACGATTCCCAGTACGATCAATCCGGAGCTCTTTTGCAAGGACGAGTGGGGGGTGGGGGGGATGACAGATCAAGATAAGTTGATAAACTCCTATTCAAAAAGACTGGCTGCTGTATTTAAAGCAAAAGGTGCTTCAACCAAGTATTAGTTGAGGGTTGTGGACACTTGTGCATTCAGAATATTTTAAGTCATGAATTTAATTGGTTTTAATATAAAATAAAATAAGAGTGGCAAAAGATCTGACATAATTTTACTTGGATTCATTTACATCTCAAAAAGCTGTGGTTTTAACTGGGTTGTGTAGACTTTTTATACCCACTGATTCTTTGTTAAAAACAAAACTTTACCTAGATTTGAAAATCCTGTTAGATTTGAAATCAGTATACTCTTGTAACCCTGCATTATTTCAATCTTATCACAGTTCGGAATTCATGTAAATTATGGTTGTATCACCCAATTTCAGTGTGTATGTGTGTGAGCATATGTATAGTACAGTAGCTTGGGTTGAATATTTAATGCATGAGTTACTTTAGTTTCAGTTGTTGAAGTCATTACTTTATGAATTATTCTGCAGTAGCATTTAAAATATTATGCAGGGCATGACCCTGTTGCCAACTATGAGAGTATGTATTGTTCATGAAAATGAATAATGAAAATAGGATGACTGAATGAATCCAAAGCATGCATGACTTTGGGCTTGCTGTGTTATATAAGGAAAGTAGCAAAGGAGGACAAACTGTACAAATGATACAAACTTTATGAAGACAGGCAGCTCTGAGGAAGGCCATCTTGGCTTAATTATGTGGTTTTTGTTTCAGTTTTCAAAAAAGTTTTTTCTTTATTGAATAACAAAAAAAAGGGAGAGTGAGAAACAAAGTCAAAATCAGCATTTTCCCCAGTGCTTAAACATTTCAGAAAAAAAATACATATACAGTGAAAGAATATTTTAATTTCAATAAAACCAACATTTTGGTAGGATTTGATATTTATGTAAGTCATTAATATGTAATGATGATGATATTATGTGAGATTGTGACAGCAACTTACATTAAAATAACAAAATAAATATATCTGTTAAAAAAAATGTCATTATAAACACTGCATTTACAAATGGTCTATTTTATGTAGCATGGCATATATTCTTACTTTCAGTAATGCTTATAATAAGAACAGAATAACATGACTAGTCTGCAGTTTTTCAGCACCTCTTTTTTTGTTTTTTGTTTTAAGGACGGGTGTAAAAAGAGGATTTTTGCAGCTCAGGGATGATGACTTCCTTCCAGCTGGATTATCACTCAAATTTCTATCTAGAAAAGCCTCAGAGCTCAACAAAGAGGCCATCAATAACATGTCTCTCCATGCCTGCAGTGCTATAAACAATTGCACCAGCACCTTAACAGTCTTAGCGGACACCTGCAGGAGACAATCATTCCTCACTTCTATTTTGTCTCAGGTAAAAGAGAATTTAAGGTAAGAAAAGATAAAACGTTTCAGACATATTCCAAAATACCAAGTCAGCAAATGTCCTTTATCCTCAATTTAGGGTACAATTACACAACAACAATTATACTAAAAACAGAAAAAACTTTTCCTTTGCGTTTTTGAAAGGTTTCGCATACTGACAACAAAATTGCCAAAACAATCCCTGTTCACACTAGGGCCTTTCGCACAGCTTTAGTTCCAGAACTAAATGTACAGTACTAAAGTACTGGGACGATTTTGCACAAACTATTTCCCAGTACCATTTAAAGGGTTGCATTCGCACCGAGAGTGTGTACTAAGAAGTGACGTAAGCCGGTCGACAGCATCATCATTCGTACGCGGCGTTCAACAACAGAAACAAAGAAGAACAACATTAACAACAGGAGGATGGAGGACGCTATGATCGGAGCTGTGTTTTTGTTGTGTCTCGCGGGTTTCACAATAATGGACATGGAATGTCGACGTATACGTAAACCGATTGAAAGACGGAAAGGAGGACTAAGAATCTCCAACGACAACTGGCAGTGCTACATTTGCTACAAGTGCCTGCACTTCAGCATCAGTCCATCTATCGCTGTTCTCCATACTTGCGAAATAAGTTGACACAATGTTTACAGTGTGTTTACACGGCGTTTTAAATCATGGCGGGTGAGGGCGTTCTCGTACGCGTTTGGCCAATCAATGTCTACTTACGTCACGATTAGTACAGTTGTGCTGGTTAGACCCTGCTAATTAGATAATTTGGTTCTCGAAAAAGGCAGTCTGGTACTAAAATCGCAGCCAGTTCCGGTGGTGCGAAAACGCCAAAAAGTGGGTAGTTCCACAATTAGTTCTGGTACTATGAAAATGTTCCCGCGGTGCAAAAGGCCCTACTGATCCGTGAGAGCAACTAAAAATGCTGTATTATGCATGCCAGGCCAGTAGGTGGCGATGTCAATTTGTAAAGAAACACTACATGCCTGCACACGCCTATAGACTGAACACAAAGTACAAACACGCATCATGTCACCATTTTCACAAATTTGCATTTTTGCAAAGAAGTTGTTTAAAGTATTTGAGTATATGTAATTTACTCAATATATTAGCAACATTTACTCTACCACATTTTTGAAGAAATATATGTATTATTTACTCCAATACATTTGTGATGAGTCTTCTCGCTCCATTTCTACCAGTGATGGCTGATTCTACTTCCTGGGTCTACTAGCTGCACAGATATCAACAGTGCAACTTGGTTGTAGGTTACCAGGTTGAGGTCACAAATGGGTTGAAATTTATATGATGAGTCAATTGTGTGAGTAGGATGTGTTCCATACGAAATCTGGCAACTGGACAACATTGGAATAATATGTGACCCATGCTGGAAAAATGATGAGGGTGTGAAATATGGGAGACTCCCGGGGAAAACGTGAGTGTTGACATGTATGGTGTACAATGCATGATTTTCAAAGTCGTCGGATTGCTGCGTTGCACACTGCACAACGCACACCGCACGATGTTAGCAACGATTTTTAGTTGCCGACAGTTTTGTGGAAATCACTGACAAATGCCTGAAATTGGAGGCTAATCGGTGCTTGTTCGCGCGAGTGACAATTGTGTAATTTGTATTATCAAAAACGCAATCTAAGAGAAATACCATCACTTTGCTGATGCCTTGAGAAATTTGGCATGCTAAATATCTGGACCTGTTGGCAGCTCACAGTCCTGCAGTGTGAAATGTGATTTGACTGAAAATGACATCGGCGATGGCCTTAAGCCAATGAGAGAGCAAGGGGCATCCTGCATCCTTTCCAACGCAGGGCAAGGGAAAGTTCAGAGGGTGGAGTCATAGATCTGCAACAAAACATCAGCATGCATAGTTTCTGCAAGCAACCATCTCTCCTTATATTCTTCTTTGTCGAATGTTAAGCTTTCTCTGCAAATTAGTGCACAGACAACTTGGATTGCAAGTTTTGTAGGGCTGCCGTTTTTGAACGGAATCCATTCTCACGTGATCTTACGTTATTTTCTGTATCAATTCTCATGTGTGTTTGATTGTGAAATGTAGTTTGTTGATAAGGCAAGTTGCTGTTGATTCTTCCTATTGAGAAGTTGTGTAATGCGATCCACTGTCGCCAATCCATCATGTAGTGTGCACTAGTGGTCTTCTCAGGTCCTAAAATCTGTACCCGACCCGAATCAACCCGAATCACTTCTTGCCCGAACCCGACGTGCATAAATAATTTTTTCAAAAAGAAAAACCGACCCGAGACAGATCCGATGAAATTAGACCCGAGTCCGTCCCGACCCGACTGCATTTATTTTCAAACCCGACTGGAAAATCCCGGCGTCCTTCTGAATGATTTGGCTGCTTCTCCATTACTTTAATTTAATTCATTTGGTTATTACTTTATATTATTGCCTGGCTGATGGATACAAGTTATTTCTGAGTTCAGCTTTCAGTTGTGACCAGTGGACTTGAAAAATAAATGTGATAGTTTGATAAAAATGTAATCGATAGCTTTTCATAGCTAATCTAAAGCATAACTCATGATCATAGCATAATTCATGGCTTCGTTAGTGTTGTCTGCAACCTAATCTCCGGCGAAAGGCTTCTGCACACACAAAAAGAAAAGCCCTACATGAATACGCAGCATAATGAAGCGAGTGAATTTTCCTGGTGAATCTCATATCTGCTGTATAAGATGGATTTCTGTTGGCGAGGTTACAAACGTATACTCCTTTTCTATGTGCGTTCCTTACTTAACGCGAACGTGCAAGTACACATTCAGGATAGTTTAAAAGAATTCGGGTCTTTTCGGGTAAAAAAGCACATTTATTTTAAATTACCCGAGACATGAGGCCGCTAATACAAAACCCAACCCGTGTCCGAGGCACTTGTAGAAATTTTGGACCCAAACCCGCTCGGGTCTCGGGTCGGACCTCAGGTTTTCGGATCCAAGTGGACCCGTGAAGACCTCTAGTGTGCACACAACAGCAACTACATGGAACCCCAGACAGTCGTGCAGTGTGAGAAGAGCAGCGATCCGACGACTTTGCAAATCAAGCAGTGTGAACTTGGCATTAAGGGGAGTTACTCTGTAAGACCACAGGTAATTTGCAAGAAAAGTTGAGCACTCTGGCATCATAGACAGAAAGCTGAAGCGATGTCAAGTGTCGACATTTGCGTGTCAGCTGGTGCATAAACAGATGAGCAACTTGAGGCATGTATAATGTTCTGCTTTGAACAGCACTAATTGTTCTCGTTTGGAGTGCTTAACGAGGACGTCAGCTCCAGCTGCCTCGTCAACACTCAATAATTAGACAGGAGCAGACTGGGACACTTTCCCAGACAAAGATGAAGACTAGTAATTAGAATAAACTGTGTTCTTAATTATAATTTGCTTTGAAAGTTCTTTGAGTTTTATATTTGTACTGCTTTCTGTGCTTGGAAATCCAATCTAGTGCCATAAACCATGGAACGTCTCTGGATAGCGATCTCAACACACCCATATGTCTTAGTCTCTACAGGCAGACCACTATGTCTAATGGGACTATAAATACAATGAAAGCTATCCAATACCATACGGCAACATAATTAATACTGCTAATACTTCTGGGGGTTAAAAAAGACACTTGATATTCAGTAACACAGCCTTATTAAATTGATTGCACTTACACTATTGAATGAGAATAAAACTTGAAGCAGTGTATTTTAGTATCACTGAAATAGTATGATAGTTTGTGTTAATATTGTTGTTGTTGTTATTTTTTTATTTTCTGCTTTCATGTTAATATTAGTAGAATTTGTTTAGGAATTTGTTGTGTGTGTTTGTGGTCATTTTGATTCGTTTTTGGTTTAAAATGTATGTATTTATTTTTTATTATTTATTTATTATCTAGTTATTTATTTAGTTAATCTTAAATGAAAATGACAAATGTTGCCACAGAAACTAACTGAAATAAAACATGTTTCTATATACAGTTAACATTTATTTTATTTAGCCAGTAATATTTTGCTATGGGTTTAATTTTAGTTTCATTTAACTATAGTAATCCTGACTTTATCTGGATGACAGAACTATTGTCTTCTGTAGAACAGTTTTTATTTTATTTTATTTGATGTATTTCCTGAAATGAGCTGAACTGAATCAACATTGAACTGACATAAACTGAAAAATGTATGTGAAGCTGCTTTGAAAATGTATTTTATAAAGCACTATATAATTAAAATGATATCTTAAAATATACAGCAAATAGCATAATAAATAATAAGCAAAATAATAGCAAATGTTGTAATCTAAAGGGAAAAAATATATTTTAAAATGGGTACATTGTATGTTGTCTTCAACGGATTGAGATCAAATTAGCTACAAACTACACAAGGCTTATACAGTATAAGTGTTTGTTTTCTCTTTTTTCCCCTACTATATTTTATAGTATACTTATGCCAATGTGATTTTTCACTTTTTTTTTCTTTTTAATTAATTATAACAAATCCGTTTTGATATGTAATTATGGGAATTAATGTAAAAAACAACAACAATGTAAGCATTTTAGCATAAGGCTGCAACAAAAATGAAGGGGTCTGAATACTTTCTGAATGCACTGTGCTGTATATGTGCACTAATGTGTTCGGCTCACAGTGCTTGGCTGAGCAAAACTGAGGTGATTGATTAGAAGAGAACGCTCACTTCAGAAGAAAAGCGTCAGGCTGTTAAATGTATTAATTATCTTAATTGTGTTATTTTGTGGCATGATGTTTCATTGCTAATGGCCTCCTCTGATATCACATTATCCCAGTGAACAGAAAATCTTTCACATTAGAAAACAGTGAACATTTGCAAGCAGTATAAATGCAGATAGGCTTCACAACATTGCCCTGATGTCAATAAACAGATGCATGCTGGCAAGTGCTATTTAAAATGACCAATGTGTTGATTGTTTCTATTTTGCAGAAACAGCTTTTGCTGCTGTTGGATTTATGTACTATTTAGTAATCTAGTGTGTGAACCAAGGTTAGGTAAAATGCAAAAAAATGGCTCCCTTTCAATTCATGAGTGTGCATCTGAATTAAATTGGCCTCATGCCACACATTACGCTGATTCTAATTTGAATTTTGATAGCAGGAAGAGGAATTTATAGTAATATAATTCAAAGAAATTCAACACAGTAGCACAGTAGAATAATTTCAACACACGACAACCAGTATGACTTTCTTGTGTGGAAGACAAAAGAAGATATTTTGAAGATAAAAGATAAAGATAAAAGTCAGTGGAGTCCAAATCGATACTTGACCACATTCACTTGGCATGACAAACAAACAAGGAGACTGTATCATGGCAAACTTATACGTGAGGGAACACAGCAGATGAAGTTTAAGATGAAGAAGAAGAAGCGACCTCACAATACACAAAACACTAATGATGCATGCTTTCAAAATTCTGAAGCTTCAAAACATTTATGAATCTTTTGCTTTGAATCTGAGCTTGTTTCAAACTTGCCAATTCAGGCGACTTCAGCAAACAGGGCTTCGTTTTCGAACTTTGGTTTCTAAAGATTTCAAAATGCAGAGGGTTCAAATTGTAATGCTTATTTCATGAAAATGTGCAATTGGTTTGTAGGGTGTAATTATATATCTTTAGGCTGAGTTTTTGTTGCATTTACAACATTTTGACCAGTTGGTGCTGTGCCAACCTGTGGTGCTTCAAGCGTTTCAAAATGTGAAATCATTTTCCAAAGCGATTGTTAAATTACTTATGAGTTTCAAAAGGCTGTTTCTCCCATCACTAAAAAAGGCGGTTTTCCAAACTATTTTTGTGCCCTTGAATGGTACTTTGGGAAGAGGACTCCATTTGTATGCAATCCAAATGAAAATGAACAACTGAATCCCTTCATGAAGTGCACTTCCACAAGTATGTTAGTGAAGGGTACACGTGATGCTCACAAACTGCTTCATTATAATATGCAAGTGCCCTGCTCCCTCCAAAGTCCCCAATTCAAGTGCCTCTGCCTTTTGGAGTCAGCAGGGCATAAGGATGCTCTCATCCAATTGGAAATTGCCCACCGGAAGCAGAAAAACAGAATTTAGCTCTAATATTGCCATGTAAAGACTGGGCCTGACCTGTGTTTGTATGTGTGTGGTTCAGATATACCCTACATTATGGGAACAAAATGTCCCCACAAAGATGGCAAAATCCAAAATCCTTGTCCATTTTTTGGTCCCCATGAGGAAAGTTTTTTTTTTTTTATCTAAAAATGCAGAACATTTCCTGTGAGGGGTAGGTTTAGGTAGGTTAGGTTTAGAAAATGCAGTTTGTACAGTATAAAAACTAGTATGTCTATGGAATGTCCCCATAAAACATGGAAACCCAACGTGGGTGCGTGTTTTCTGCTGAAGAATTAAAGTCCTTAAATGGTGTAAATGATGTCAGAATGATCCTTTAAGAAAAATATTGTATTGTGAAGCAAAGCTGTGCACCTAGTAAAAGGATGAGCTCTTAACATCACCACACAACATATACCTAAGAGTGACAACAAAACAGCATAAATAAAGCTAAACAAAACAAAAAGCCTGTAACACTAAACGCATAATTAATTCATGCTGCAATGCATGCTGGCAGCCTGCAAATCAGAAACACTGTTCAATGCGAATCTGTTTATTCAGTCACTCCTTGGAGATAACATTTGATGGCATATTGTCTGTCTAATATGCATTTTTAAGTAATTCACACTCAGTATATCATACTCTCAAAAAAAATTGATCACTTTTTTAGTGCAACGTTTCTGGAAATGATCCATTTGTTGTGTGTATGACAACATGTTTCAAGTTTGTACTGAAAATTACATATAGAGCAGCTATATGAATTTCTCTGAATGCCATTCCATTTTAATTCTGCTTCTTTCTAATTCAAATTACAAGCATACTGTCTACCTCAGCCAAAATTCAAGAATTGAATTGGGATTTCAAAGGCATTCGCAACTCACCTCTGAATGGTGCACAACCCTGGGCTGAACAGCTTTACGTAGGTGTTCAGGGTTGAAGGCAGAACGTGCACTGAGGGATGAGCACTGTATAATATCTTCAGCAATAAGATGAAGAATAAGGCGGCCCCTGGGGCTTCTTTACTGCAGCTCGAGTAAACCAAAAACAGACAATAACATTCCCCACTATGGTACAGTAGGAAAAAAAAAACAGGCTAAACAAACTTTGAAAGCGCAAGCGTTTCTTATCGCATGCTGACATTGTGGGGGAGGTATGCTATACATCAGATGGATATTGCTGCTGACAATCCCTCCTTCGGTCATACATATGGATCAGTGTGAGTTCTAAGGTGTATCGGATAATGATCTCCGTCCATGTAAGAATAGGACTCAACCTCAACTATAACAAATGTTAGATATTTCATAGAGGTTTCTTATATTCCTCATCTTTACCTATATTTACATTTTCTGGCTACCGTATATCAGTTTCACTCTATAGTCAGCAGAAAATCACCTACGACTAGAAAGCCAGATGGCTTGAAGTATCAAGTATCATTCATATTTAAAAGTCTACATAATAGCCCACTTTAGCCCAAAGTACACTAAATCAGTTTTGATGTAAACTCTTAGCATATACAGCCAAAGTTTTATCTTTGTCCAGTGTCTTTGCTATTTCTCTCTAGAAGTTATGGCTGAAAAAAAGGTATGCGTGCTCATTTAAACTAGCGTTAGCTGCGAATAAACTAGCGTTAACACCCTCACACTAGCACTCATTAATGCTAGCATATATTGTTGTTGCTGTATACAGCTTGTTTTTGTTTCTTCTTATCCGTTTCTTTTCCGACTGTAAAACAACGGTCCAGGCCAGTGTTGCCACCTTGTGGATGAACTAATTATCACATGTGCGAAAAATTTGTGGACAGACTACATATGGTTAGATTCAAAACATGCTACTCTGCTAATTTTGACATTTTATTTAAGTTAAATGTAAAAATGGAATCATGCTTTGGATTTTAGAAAAGCTGTACTATTCTGAAGATGAAATTTACATCATGCACGTTGTACATAGGGCCTATATCATAACATACGCAAACTGAAGGATACTTTGGACTCTAGAGGGAGTATTAAACCTAAACACATTATTATCCTACTCATTATGCACTAAATCACATCCGTTCAACTACAGAGCAACATGCTAAACTTTTTAGCGGGTTTTTTTTTTTAACAATGCACAAACAAATCATTGTTGTAGTGATTGTTTTGTGGTAAACACCAATTTAGTTTTCTTCAGAAAATGTGAAATCTAGTCAAATTTAACTTTATTGGTGAATTATAGTATTACATTTTGTATAACATTGTCTTTTAATTGGTGTAAACTGACTGCGTTTTCTGAAATATTCAGTGCAGATTAGTCAATATATGTGTGGGCAGTTTTAATGAGTTATTGATACTGCATCGTGATGCCCACTATAAGTAATTGAAGCCACAAGCACCTTCTGTCAATAGCTTCCACACACAGCAATATTTTCATTTCCTCTGTGTGTTATTTTCTATGCAGCAGCAGTTCATGGTGGAAAGGGAGTTTCAGGGCTGTTGCATAATAATTGGATTTTGAACTGGTTCCTCCTTAGAGTTGAAATGTGGGCTTTCTGTCAAGTTGGCTTTAGTGCCCTGGCTTTAATTTCTTACTTTTCATTGCTTATAGACCTGTGGCAACTTATCCCATCTTCCCATCCCAGAGAGACCTTCAAAACATGAAAAAGAAGACCAAATATAATTGTATTCAAAATATATAAGGAGCTCACGATATTTCCCTTCAGACCATCTCACCGGGGAAAACTCCAGTCTGATCTGGTGGACACAAATAAAAACTAGATTCTGAAGAAAATATGAGCTGGGCTTGCCTGTGTAGCAAAGCTAGGGTGGTTGTCTGGGTGTAGGTGGTTGTCTAGCAACATTGTTACATTTGCTGAGGTGTTCGGGCGGTTGCTTACTGGCCAACCACAAGTCTCAATGATATTGTTGTGTCTATATATGGCTGAGGTCCTTCCTTAACTTAAGAATAAGCAACAGTCTTGCTCTAGCAAGCACGACTAAGCTATATATACTAAAGATAACAGTGTCGGTTCCCATTAGATTCCATGATTTTCCTCTGTATTCAAATCCACTTATTCGGCTAAAAATGCAGCTGTGTGTGACGGTCATAAAGATGTCAAGAAAGACAATTATAGCAACAATATAATCATATTAAAGGCTGAAGCAGATGAGCTTTGCCCCTGATAATGTGCTTTGGTCTCTGTAGAACCTTGGAGATCATGAAAAACATTCAGTTACACTCAATCGATGTATTATGGCTATTCAACGGGAAGAGCACAGCGGTAAGTACTGTTGAGGAGAAGGTCAGACTAGATCAATTGTGAATTAAGAACATATTTGATATATCTGATTTAAATTGTAACTAGACATAAAAAGGTTTCACAAGAAGCCAGTACCTCTAGTTTGCACCAAATGCAAAAGTCTTGGACTGCCTTCAAATCCTTATAGGACATTCTTACTGATGAGTTTGTAAGCTGTAATTGTGATGTGATGAATGTTTAATGGGCCATTCATGAGACATGAGCAGATCCATTTTCTATGTCAGTCATTTGTACTGTGATGGTCCTATATTCTGTACTCACTAATAAACTTTCCTTTGTATATTTGTTTGTATAAAAGTGTTATCACACTTACAATTGTGCTGATTTATGCTGAATGCAAGGCTGTGATTCAGTTTCGTGAGGCATGAAATCTCTTAAGTTGGAAGATGTGCTGCAGGGATAAAGCATTTTTGCAGGCCAAAACCTAGAAGCGATTTAGATTTTAGCACTTCCTGTTCCTTAAATCAATGTTTTTTTTTAAATGCCTAAAATAATGTATGTGATGTAAACAAGCTCAATATATTTTTTTACATTTATATGACAAAATATATCAGTAAACCCCCTTGTGATAATATTTTAAAGTTTTTACTTTTCTTAAAAATAAGTTTGCTAACAAGTGGCTAAAGGGCACTACACCAAACAGGTAACCTCATCTACTTACTATAGTCTACTTTCAGAGCCTCATTTAGTCGAGTTTCCATTACAGATTTGCACAAAACTTTTGCGATATTTTATAAATGTTGATTAAAAAATCTATCGCGAATTGACACTGTTTCCATTAACCAATGTTATGCTACTTAAAAGTAATTTTTTCCTCTATAAATAAAATGTTCCTTGAATTGCCTGAAAAACCACCTCATGCAAGCGTAACATTTGTTTGCGATATATGGGATTTTTTGCGAAATTGACGTGTTTCCATTAGGCATATTTTCAATTCGAAATTTAAATTTGCACAGAGTAATGGAAACGCGACTATAGTGTTTATAATCACAAACATTTAAGGATTTTTTTTTTAAGTCATGAAGCCGTGTAGTTTGCTTATAGCTTACCTTTCAATTTATACATTTGTGTTGTAAATATTACCAAGTTGAACAAACTGTTTAAGATTTTGTTGGTCATAGAGTGTATTTTCTGCGATAATTCCAAAAGCCAAAGGAAAAATTGGCCCTGCAGCCGTGATAATGTAGAACAAACGGTTTCAACTCGTTTGACTCATCCAATCAGATTTTTGAGCCTGAACTGTCAACAATATTTAAAATCTGAGATTCAGTATGTTTACTGTCATAGATCTGATATTTACAAAAACATCTGTGTTTGCACAGAACAAGGATTTCGGAGGAATTTCTCTGTGCTCACAACATCTTTTCTTGTTTTATTACTGACAGCGCGGGTCTAGAAATCGTTTTCCATTTCCGACGCCTGCTGTTCCTATGACTTATCCCCTTGCTGAATATTCATATGCTTTTTCAGCTGTGACGAAGCAAACTGAGGGAAAGATAAATGAGCACAAAATCAGACTGCAGAGTCATTCAGAAGAGACAGACATTGCACACCTACAAGGGTGTTGATATTGATTGTCTGTAATGGTGTAAGATTGCATTTGTTTTCTTTCAAAAAGCACAGTGGTGATATTGTAGTACAGTTATGTTAAAAGAATGATTTGCCAAATACAATTTTACTATTTTGTATTGTACTGAGAGTTTACCATGTTTACACAGTAAGATACCACATAACCATTGCTTGTCAAAACTTCTCATGCTACTGTAATCCTAAATGGGTTAAACAAGAATAAATAGCAACAGTTTATATTGATGGTCCCCATTAGACATTCTGTTTGCAAATATGTCAACTAGCAGTCATTAGAGTATTAGTTGACTGTCTGATTAATATCTGCTAACACTTTATTTAGACGTTCAACCGACAGACATTCTACTGACTATAAGTAGCTTTGCAATTTCAACTTATTCTACTAACCCTAACCCTAATCTTAACCTAACAGCCTACTAATACGCCAATGATAGTTAGTTGAGGTGTAGTTGAAAATTAATGAGAGTTGCTTGGAATGTAGTTGCTAAATTACTTATAGACAACTGAATACATTTCTGTCATGACAACTCTCGGAGGGATTGGCATGGTAATGTACATGACAATGTTAATGTATTGGGTCTTGGAGGAATATATCTGCTACGCTGCTGCTGCGGCAGAGCAAGTACCGAGACTTGCTACTGCCAATACATCCACAACATGCTGCTGTGAGCATGTAAGAAATATTGCTGCTGCAAATATAACACATGAAATAATATCCATATAGCGTACATGAATCACCTCGTAGCAGATCTATACAGGTGGAGCTGAGGAAGGTGAAGGGTTTCTGAAGCAAGCTGCAACTGCTACGGCAAGCACTAGTCATATATTTGAATGTTGAGCAGCGAGCTCATTGGCTGCTGATACAGGAGAGAACCAATCAGCTGTGCCATGTGATAATGATATCATTAGGTCAGATTGAGTTAGACCTATCGGACTGCGCCATCTAAAGTTTCATGCCAGAACTATGTATTCATCCATCTGTCTGTGAGTCCATCAATTCTGAATCAACATACTCATATGACACCTGTAAAGTGTTTGATGTTGCATATGGCAACCCTCGGTACGCAGATGAGAAACATTTTCAGACTTACAGATGTTCAGAAGTTGAACAGATCCTTCAGATGATTCTTCAGATGTTTCGCTGTTAAACTTTGCTCAATTAATTAACAATGCACAGATGTTTTATTCAATTTTGATTAGATATAATGTAAAATAAATTGGTTGATTTTTTTTTTTAGGTCTAGCTAACACTGCACCGACAGATTTAGCCAAACTGCAACAGACACATTCATCAGATTTTATCTGATCAGTGTGTTACCCTGTCCGTGTATGTTGCTGCTGGTCAGTGCTTGTTTTCACCAATTGAACATGTTGAATCAGCATTTGCCAAGTTGTGGAATGTCTAAGAAGTGCCATAATGTATTCAGTTGGTTGATGGTGTTTGTGTGAATTGGCCTTTAGATTATCCAGTAACTTGTTCTATAACAGTACAAGGTTAAATATGACATCTACAGCGAAGTCTGCCTGCGGAAAGGACAATATCCCAGTTTTGAGTCTACTTCAACACCTTCATCCAAGTCCCTTGCAACCTGAACACGTCTTTACAAAACAATGTCCTACCCTGGAATGTCCCTGTCCCATGTGTCTGGCCACCTCTTCCTCCTATTCCCACATTTCGCTTCTTTCAGTCACCTCCTCTTCTTCCCACCCACACTCATGTTCAGACATGGATTCACTGCTGCAGCTCCCACAATGCCAAACAGTCATCATCCTCCGCACATCCAAAATACTGGACCTAACTAATTAAATAACTTCTCTTACATCTTTTACTCTTAACCATAAACATATAAGGTGGTTATCAGGCCGATAGATAGATAGATAGATAGATAGATAGATAGATAGATAGATAGATAGATAGATAGATAGATAGATAGATAGATAGATAGATAGATAGATAGATAGATAGATAGACTTGTGAAGTAGAGGATAGTACAGTGCAGTGTTGCAGGCAGTCTAGCTCAGTTTAAAAAAGTCAACAGCACCATCTTCTGGCTAATTATGATTGTTACTCAAATTTGAAATATAAAAACAATACTGTACACAGGTACAGATTTATAAAATGTACTTATAAAAGTATATTAAAACTGTGAAACTGTAAAAACATTATATGCAGTTAGGTTAAAGGTGATATGTTTACGATAACCTAGTTTAACACTGCAATCTATCTATCTACTCTGACTAGAAACCATTTTTACTCAAAAAATTGCTAGTAAGTTTCAGACATAATTACAAAGAAACATTCAATTAAACATTAAAAATCAAACAAGTTTATCTATCTATCTATCTATCTATCTATCTATCTATCTATCTATCTATCTATCTATCTATCTATCTATCTATCTATCTATCTATCTATCTATCTATCTATCTATCTATCTATCTATCTGTCCATCCATCCATCCATCCTGATAACCACATTTAGCACCAAGCAACTACTCAGAAAACATTTTAGACGAGTCTTTGTCAAGCAGTCAAGCAAGTCATTACATGACTTCCTTTTCTTGTTTATTTAGATATTTCCAGTACAGGCATTGTCAAATACTTGTAAAAATCAATTTATGCTAAATACAAATGTAACTAAAAAGTAACTATAAAGTGAAATGCTTTGTTTTTAACTAAACAAGTGGACTGGCCTGGACTGGACGGGAGTTTTGAGGCGGAGTTTGTGTGAGTGCCGTGGGTTATGTAACCTCAGCTGACACAACCGTGGCTTTCACTTCCCCGGCAGAATGGAGCAGAATAACTAAAGCAACCCAGACTGGATTCTTAGTATTTCACATCAGGGTTTATCAAGACTTCCATTAAACTACATTCTATGCGCCTTTAACTTCAAAGATAAGGGGTAAGAGTTAATTTCACAGCTGTCTTGAACGTTTACCTTATGATTGCATTGGAGTCAGTCTCTGTTTACAGGTTGCTTCACTTGTGTTTCATTCAAATTGCCTATGCCGGTGAACAACAATGAATATGAAGAATGAATAAAGACTACAGGCCTCTTTTGGGTCACTGGTTGTACAGGGTGATCATTATTTTAAGTTTTTTTGAAACTCTTTTAAACATTCACACAGAGGCCATTTATCTTAGATGGTGACCACATTAAAGATGAAGATTGTACCTAACCAGCCTGAAGATATATTAATACATAATGTATGATGATGTTTCAATATCTCAACCGTTATGCTGTTGGATCAATTCTGTTTCTCTGGTCATAATGCTGTTCATCAATTTTATGTATTTATTTTTGAAAGGCTTTTCATTTGAGGTGCAGCGATGGTGCAGAAATATCAGTCCCCTGTGAGGGTTTACAAGTACCCTTTTGAGCTCATAATGGCGGTGAGTTTTTAAAAAAAATTGCATGCACATGAGAGAGTATGTATGCCAGATCATATTCTTTAAAAGTCTGTCTATAGTTGGTTAATCCTTTTATATGTGTTTGTTTTTTTCCAGTTTTGTCCTTTTAAATTATACCTGCTGCAAACAATTGAGAGTTAATGTATAGAATTACTTTTATTTAGTAATGTTCTCAAAAGTTTGTCTAGTCAGCTGTCTCAAAGCGGCTTTGCTCTAGAGTTCACTAAACTTTCAGATGGGTTGCCAGCTCAAATACGGGTAAATCTTTAACCTCACAGAGCACAAGTCTCTATTGCTTTATTGCTTTATTGCTTTAATAGCGTTTATGGTTTGAATTGAACCGGCGTTTCATGTGCTTAGCATTATAAAATAAATAGTTAACATCCTGATTTCTCACTGGTCAATACTACAGTCCAGCCATACAAAATATACATTAATAGTGGATTATTGTCTGCCAAGAGCATCAAAATTCATGAAACATTTAGAAGCCAAGCTGCTACTATACATTTAAATTACATAGCACACTTCTAAAGCTCTAGGTTGCTTTACAAGAAAATTACAACATCCAATTACATTATATGTGGGATACATTCGGTGTAAAATACGCATCCTGAAAACCAGTTAACATTCACTGTTACATTTTATCTTGATAACTTTTATATCTGGTTTAAAACAGATCAGATTAGATGATTATACATTCTGATTAAATGTCTGCTTTAGAAGCTGTTGTAAAATGCAGATAAACACGCACATGTGACTGAATTAATGTGCAAAATCACAACTGTAAATGACATATTGTTAAGATCATGAACTATATTGCTTAAGAGAACAATAATTTTTTGTATGTGTTAGTAATATTTACCTACGTTAACATCACCATTATGTCAGCACTTCAATACACACCTAAATCCTTTCACAACTCTTGTGACCTGTTAATATTATCGCACCCTTTACACAATCATTAACACTTACAATCCCATGAGAACCCATACAAAAGAGTACGTATTACAGGCATAATATACTTTACAAGAATAAACTTAAGTGTGAAATTAATGTAATGTTTTCAGACAATTTACTGACTGTTGATTGCATTAAATGAAAAGGCAATTAGTTAAATAAGTGTGCTTTATGATGCACTTACAGTATGACATAAGTAGATTTTTATATGCAAGTTCTGTCAAATGTGCTGACAATCTTTAATAGTAAACTAAAATATACTTTAATGTGATTTATTTTAAAAATTTATGTAACGTGTTTAAATACATTAGTAATTACATATCTGTAATGAAGTTGCAATTTAGTGTATTTTTAAAAATATGTTAACTTTAAATGTAATATTAAATAACACTCTAAAATTATAATCAAGTGTACAAGTGCTTTAGTGTGTTAGTCAGCGCATCAAAATAAGTGTACTTTAACAAAAACTGATTTTAAAATGCACTTTAATTTAACAATATATATAAAAAATGTACTTAAGTGTGTTAAGAAACAATCATTACTGAACTCACTTCAAACTAAGTGTACTTCTTTAAAGCATGACAAAAGCAAATTTTAAAATGTACTTTCATTTAACAATATTAAAAATTGTACTTAAGTGTGTTAAGAAGCAGTCATTACTGAACTCTCTTTAAAAACAGTTAGGTGGCATGTTATTTTAATATTACATTATTTGCACATACAGTTGTTTTAAAATATCTACTTTTAAGATTTGAAGTACACTAAAAGTTCATATTAAATACACCTATCTAAAGGCAAAGAGCCATAATTGTAATTAACATTTAAACTGTACAGTCTGTCACTGCATTAGATAATAAAATATCAAAGCGAGTGTCAATGATAATACAATAGGTATAATAGATTTATTATTTGTAGAGTGCTAAAAAATAGCTATCTGGGTCATATAATAATCATGGTCTGAATGTCATTGCATTTTGTGTCTGGAGTGAATCTGTTGCAGTATTAATTCTGGCAGACGTGAGCATCGTGAAATCTCAAGGCATGATTGATCAGCTGGGTAATTAGGTTACAGTTCACATGCATTGATCCATTCCACCCCCCACAATGACATAATTTCCCCTGGCGAAAGTACTAATCACTTGCTCTTATCAACATTATCATTGTGTATTGCTTTTTTCAGATTTGCTGAGTGCACAGTTTGACGTCATAGTTTAGTCAGCATGGGCCACCGCTCACACTTCACAAGAATCATTCATTGTGCGCTCTCAGCCTCTGCTGTCAATCAAACCTCCTCTGGGGTTTATGTCACAAAGGCTTACAGTATTATTGTGCTTATGAAACAGCTGTGGAAGAGGTTTGGATTTTATAAACGGCTTGTTTGTTGCACACAGTATAAAACCCACTTCAACAAGTAATCATGTTAGTATAGAAAAAACATCAGGGATTGTTTTAGATGATTATCTAAAACAATCATGATTTGAAAAAAGTCATGATTGGAAGACCGGGCTTGAGTAAAATTCACAATTTAAGTATTGGCATTCAGTTTAATTAGAATTTGAACGGAATAGGTCACACGTCTCACGAAAAGTAGATTTTTATGATCACATGAAGAGGAATATACTGATTGTTTTTACTGCTTGTGAATGTATATTGTTCCGTCGATGTGGACATTTTAGGATAGAACAATACATAAAATACAATATAAATTTAGTTCAGGTCATTAAATATAAATTGTATTAAATTGTATTAAAAACTGAAAGCAGTTGTGTATATTTCTTTGAATTTTATTCTAATCTAATTTCTTAAATTCAAATGACCATAATTTTGTAAATTGTGCAGAATTATTTAATTATAATTCAGTTCAGTTGCATTATAATTCTATTGAAATTCAGTAACTAAATATGAATATTAAAGGGCTTTTTAGTTTACTTACTGCTGTAACCTTTTCTATTCCTGAAAGCAGACAGTAATATATAATGCTTCATCTCTTACTTGAACTGTGTTATTGTGTACAGTCCCGAGTACAGTCGCTTTAATGGATGACGTCTATGGACATCATCACTTTACTGATTTAACACAAAGGTCGAGATATTGCTGGCATTTTAAAGAGGATACCATATTTTAAGCGTAAAGCACATATTTGTGTACCGTACACAGTGTTTCTGATGTATATGACCTACTACACTGATCAGAATGTGCAGTAAACAACACTGCATATAATATTGTATCCAGCTGTGCATTATGATCGACATGATCTTCTATTACAGCGTGACAACTGTTTGTGCCAAAATGCATTACAGATGACAATTTTTGTCAGATCACGTGACAAAAATGTAGCATACTGCTATTCTATAATATATTCCGTTTCATAATGCATTCCATTTCAGTCCATTAAGGCACTCCATTTACTATTCTGAAGACATTCTATAGATCATTTACATTTTGCACGTGTTGTTTGACTTTTAGCAGGATCTTGTTGCTATTTAATCTACGTGACTCTCTCTCTCTCTCTCTCTCTGGGATAGCAGAGAACACATACTAAAACAAATATGGAAAGAGCTCGTTCACTGCTCGGCATATTTGCACTGATGGCTAATGCACTGACATAGATGCAATTTAAAGTGTGTAATGTGACACTAAACTAAATAGAGCACAACAGAATGGTTCTGGAGGTATGAATCCTTTCCATTTAACAATAATATGCAAACCTTGTATATGTAACGGGGCGAACGAGATGAGAGACGTGCAGATCCATTTGCAAGGATTTATTTAAAGACATGGTCAACACAGGCAAGAGTCGGATAATGGCAGACAGGTATATAGAGGGCAAGACTGAAGAGTAATCCGAAACACATGCGATGGTCCAGGCAAGGGGTAAACAGTATCCCAACAGGGCGAGACGAGAGGGGTAATCCAAGACAGGCGATATACTTCAGGGCAGGCAGAGATCAGACAAAATGAGATACACAGGCTAGGATCAAGACACAAATGACTAAGGTAATGAACAGGATTAAACTAGACTTTGACTCAGAAAACTCGGAATGGCCTCCGTAATGTATCTATCACTTGGAGAGCAATAAATGCTAGACAATACTCAGTATTGAATGGTGGTGTGGAACTGATTTATATAGTGTGTGTTATTGGTAGGAGCTGTGTGTGATTGGTTTCAGGTGAGCTTGTGATTAGTGCAATGGAGCATGGGAAATGTAGTCCAGGGTGGCGTGTAACAGTCTGTGTGGTGTGAAAGTCAATATAATGAAAGGGCGACCTCTGGTAACAATCGGACGGAAGGCCACGGACTGATTTTTCCGATTTAATCGATTAATTTAAATGTAATGTTTTGCCGCAATTTTATATTTTTGAAATCGAGGAATCGCAATATTACCAAACGTCAGAACTGGACACTTTGACAATATGCAGGTGATAACAGTAAAGAGAAAAGAACGATCCAACCGCATGTCGGCGCATGTAATTAACCGCTCACGTGTGACGCGCTCATATCGCGAGGCGCCATTCACACAGAATGCGCTTTTGTGTTGATAAAGATGCGACACGTGCAGAGGAATAGGAAAAACATGCAAAAAAGAGCTTTATTACCAAGTAATTTACACAGAAAAGGAATTTGACTTGGTGACAGGAGCTTCCAGTGCAGAAGAAAGTATGGAAATGTATGTAAACTAGTGCAGCAGACATAGGAATTACACAGTAGAGATGGTGTATAACACTAATATAAGAAAAACAGAAAATGTAATAATGCACTTTATACAGAAGTAGAAATATAGAGAAATGTAACTGTTTAAATGAATGTACAGATATATTTACAAGTGTGCAGTTTACAAATGTAAATTTGTTTGGATTATATGTACAAAGTCAGTCATTTTGAATTTGAATTACATTGACTGTTGAGAATTGAAGCATTTTCATTGTAGCCTATTATTTCTGAACGTATAACATGTATAAGACAAGTTTGTAAAAAGATGTAGTTGTAGTTTTTGCATCTTTTCTGCAAAGATATTTAACAAGTGATTTGTTTAACATTTACATCATGTTGACAACTTCATGTGTGGTGCACTTGGAATATAATTTTCTTCAACTAGAGGGTTAATAAAGAAAAAGTTATTTCAATCATGTTGTAGTTACATTTTTAAGTTGACTATTTAAAAATCGTAAAAAATCGAGAATCGGCCAAATCGCCCAGCCCTATTTAGCATAAGTCCTATGACTCCTCATAGCGAGAACCTTAAAAGGTGAGAGATTAGGGAGTAAATATTGACAGGCATACATGTGGTTAATTTGTATAGTTGACTTAAGACTTCATGTGACATATTGTACTTGGTAATCCGGTCATATGAGCTGCTAAGTCAACTAAAACAATAACATATCACAAGACCTGTGTTCTGTTTTCAAGAGCATACATAAGCTATACGAGGGTAATTTGCACAAGGTGAATGGAAAAACCATATTTTTAAGAACATTGCACTGTGTGCAAAAATTATCGCCATTTCTATCTTGCAAACAGTTCAGTGTTGTATCTTTTTATCATTCATTTCTCTGAAATTCTTTCACCTTTTTTTTCCTTTCTCACACTTTCTCATCTTTTTTCTTCCATAGGCCTATGAGAGAAGATTCCCAAACTGTCCGCTGATACCCATGTTTGTGAACAGTGTCATCATTAGTGAGTGTCATAGTGAGGATGGGGCATCCCAAGTGATTGAGCGTAGATGTACCATGGATGTTGAGGCCCCTCGGCTTCTAAAGAGGGTATTACATTTTTTTACAAGCCCATAATGCCAAATTCCATCATTGAGCATACTTGAAAATTTTAAAATATTTAGACTGTAAATAACTGAATATAAGATCATTTTAAAACTATCTTTATTTTTGTTCCGAAGAAAAAACTAAATTCCTATGGGTTTGCGACAACATGAGATGGAGTAAATGATGACAGAATGATCGTTTTTGCATGAACTATCACATTAAGCCATTAAAACTTACCAATATTAGGTGGTGATTTTGACACATAACTCTTTGTTCAGATTGCAGGAGTGGAGTACATGTATTTCATCCAGAAGAACTCTTTAAACCGAAGAGAGAGAACTCTGCACATTGAGGCCTATAATGAGTCCTTCTCCAGCAGAGTCAACGTCTATGAGCACTGCTGCTACATGGTCTGAAGCCACATCCTGCCGTTTCTCTCTCACTTATGGACACGTTTATGTGTTAGCTGGTTTACGAGGGATCCTGATGTTTATGCATTCCCTCTTCAGGTTCACCCAGAGAATGAAGACTGGACCTGTTTTGAGCAGTCTGCCAGCATGGACATCAAATCCTTTTTCGGGTTTGAGAGCACAGCAGAGAAGATTGCAATGAAGCAGTACGCCACCAGTATTAAAAAGGTGTGTGTGTACTGGTATATTACATTTACATTTACTCATTTAGCAGACGCTTTTATCCAAAGCGACTTACAAATGAGGACAATCAAATATATGGTATATATGGTTTATGAGTACACAGATGTGTATAATGACATGGGAACTACAACGTAAACATGGTTTATGAGGACACTTCCTGTGTCCCCGTAAAACAAAAGGTTTAAAAAACATACAAAACGGTGTTTTATGAAATTCAAAAATTGCCAGTAGTTTTCTGTAAGGAGTAGGTTTAGGTGTAGGGTTAGATATAAAATACAGTTTGTACAGTATAAAAACCATTACGCCTATGGAGAGTCCCCTTAACCACAAATGCAAGTGTGTGTGTGTGTGTTTGACAAATGAAGACAAGTTTTGTTAGTAAAAATGTTTCACAGTTTTCACAATAGTAATGACAAAATACACAAAAATATGCTTAATTTTCTTTGAGCACTAAATTATTCATTTCAACCAAAAAGTATATGGAACTCCTTTAAGGTGATTGAGAAACATGACAGATAATAAACATTGAAGGAGGAAAAATAATTTTTCAATGCATTTACCACCAGAAAATTTAGTTCACTTGCAAAACTTGCATTTGCCAAAGAAACTTTACATTCACTTGCAAAACTTTTGAGTCACATCTCTCTTATTTTGAACTTGAAGTCTTTGTATTCTCAAAAGTATTGCATTCTTTGAGAAACTGTGTATGTGGTAGAAGTTCATCACATCTTGTAGTATTTCCCTCACCAGTTCTGTGTTTGCTTGCAAAACGTTTCGCAAGAGAGTGCAAACGTTTCTCTGATGAATGCAAAAGCAATGAAAAAAAGGCATTGCAAAATATATATATATATATATATTTTTTTTTTCCCCCCATCTCATTATGTTTCATTACCCTGACCTTTCAGGGTCTCTGTACAAAACAAAAAAAGAACGTTATCTGGACAACTTCAACAGTTTTGTCAAGAACAAGTAAATAAGCATTCACTTGCTAAACTTTTGCATTCCGCTGAGAAACTTTGCATTCACTCGTATAACCTGCCCAACTCAATCCAAGCAGCAGAATCCTTAGCCATCTTCAAGAATCGACTGAAAACACATATCTTCCATCTTTATTTGACCCTCTAACTCTAGCACTCTATTTTAATTCTATTCTAAAAAAAACTTGTCCCTTTTAGACTTGCACACTATTTATTTACTGACTGCTTGTTTTCTTAAAAAAAAAAACTAACAGTAGCTTTTCTAATCTTTTTGTATTCTATTTGTTTTATTTTTATTTATTAAACAATTAACAAAAGCAATATTAGTGCTGTGAAACGATTAATCACAATTAATCACATCCAAAATAAATTTTTTTATTTACATAATATATGTATGTGTACTGTGTATATTTATAATGTATATATAAATACACACACACCGGCGAGTGCTTCTCTCAGTCACCACCCGGAAACGTAGCGGTACTAAGAGGCACGCTACCTCTTCGGATGTTTCTAGAGCAGCTAGTTCGGCGGTCTCCTGCCAGTTCGCCGCTTCCAGGCACCGACCTAGCCACGCTGATTACACCAGAGATCTCATTATTCATTATCTCAGCCTTGAGAGACTGATTCCCTTAGTAGACCTTTTTGGCAGCGTGGAAACTTCTGCCAAATGTGTCTCAGTTGGTCCTGCACACTGTAGAAAGAGGCTAACGAATCAGTTTGGTTCTTCTCCGCCTCATTTCAACGGGGTCATTCCCACGCTGGTGGGCCCCGAGCAGGCTCTGGTAATGGAACAAGAAGTTAACACTCTCTTGAGGAAGGAGGCCATCGAGGTGGTCCCTTCTCTCGACAGACAGTTTGGGTTCTACAGCCGGTACTTCATCGTCCCAAAGAAGGTTGGAAGTTCCTGAGGTTTGCTTACCGGGTTCTTCCGTCAGCCTTGCACTCTCACCCTGCACTTTCACGAGGTGTGTGGATGCTGCTCTGGCTCCTCTGTGACTCCAGGGCATCCACATACTCAACCACATCGATGATTGGTTCATATTAGCTCAATCTGAGCAGATGGCGGTTCAGCACCGAGATGTCTTTCACGCTCATCACTGTCCTCTCTGGTTTTCTCTGACTCATCCAGCTCCTCTCGGACTGGATGCTATGGTACAGACATGGCTGAGGCTTCGTATGTATGCCTTTTTCGCCGATCGCTCTGCTCCCAGGAGTTCTGGAGAGAGTGTGCCGGGACGGGGTCCGTCTACTGTTGGTAGCCCCATTCTGGCCGGTCCGCGTATGGTTCTCGGACATGATTTCCCTTCTCAACGGCTCTCCATGGGGAATTTCTGTCAGGAGGGATCTCCTCTCACAGGCAGAGGGTACTATCTTCACCCCCGCCTGGATCTGTGGAAGCGTGGGTGTGGCCCCTGGGGGGGAGGGGCCACAGCTCGACCAAGTTTACTGCCCAGTTGGTACAGTGCTGGAGTTCCTGCAGGCCCGTTTCTCTGCAGGGTTGACCCACTCCACCTTGAAAGTCTACGTGTCGGTGGCCAGTCAGTGGGCAGACACCCCCTAGTTACACGCTGCGTCTCAGTGCCATACTTTTGGCATCCCTGTGAGCACTTGCTTCATTCCTAGAAGCTGACGCCAGTTCCACCACACGTGCTTTTATAGCTTCCTGGTCGCAACGTCACCCAACCATGATGTCTCGCCCATCTATTGGACTGATTTCATATGTGATTCAGAGCATGGTCATGCTGGGGGAGTTCCCAAAGTGTTTCCGATGCAGCGTCTCGTTCCCTCGGGAAACTATGGTTGCATTCGTAACCTGGAGACGTTTTCAACACTGATAATATTAAGTGTTTCTTGAACTGCTAATCAGCATATTAGACTGATTTATGATTTGATTTGATTAATGGAATTATTACTTAATTATATATGAATCACTTTAGATCCCTAAAGATCAGCATGTGCTGCGTTTCCTGTGCTCACGGGACTTTAATCTGGAAAAGGCCAAAGAGGCTTTGTGCCAGACGCTCACATGGAGGAAGCAGCATCAAATAGACTTCCTGTTGGACACATGGCAGTGTCCACAGCTCCTGCAGGACTACTACACAGGAGGCTGGCACCACCATGACAAAGGTCTGTCTCTACTATATGTTTAAATTGACTTTAAACATGGCTGTGTGACATAGAACTAATGGAGAGCCTCTTAAACCAGGATGCGTGTTACTCCTGTGCTTTGATGAGTTTGAAACTGATCAAAATATGTATCTAAGCGAAGTCAAGTCAAGTCACCTTTATTTATATAGTGCTTTTAACAATACAGATTGTGACAAAGCAACTGAACAGCATTAATTAGGAAAATAGTGTCAATAATGCAAAATGACAATAGTAAACACTCATTTTTCAGTTAAAAAGTGTTTTTGATAAGGATGTATTAATAGTAAAGAAGCAGAAATCTGTGTGGTTATGTGCTTGCTTGTGTGTGTATTTTGTAGATGGACGTCCTCTTTATATCCTTCGACTTGGACAAATGGACACCAAAGGTTTAGTGCGGGTGCTGGGAGAAGAGAACCTTCTGAGACATGTAAGAGTTCGACAAGTTCCACATCACTCTTCACAATACACAGAGTTTCGAAGCAGCTTTACAGAAAGTCATACTGTTATGTTTGTAATTTTGCAAATTTTATTAGCCATTTAACTGACAATGTTGAGTAATGTAGGGTGTGGCTTTGATTTCAGTTAGTAACATCTCTCATTTTAGACAAGTACTATATCGATCCTTTCTTGTGATTGAAAATTACTCATATCTTTACTCCGTGAAGATGTTTAAATGGGAAATTTCTAAAAAGTACATAATACTTTAATCCCACAGTGAGCAAGCCTGGGTGACTGTTGCAAGAAATGAAAAATTTTAATTTGGTGATAGCGGGAGAAACAAACCTTGAGAGAAACCATACTACACAAATGGACTGTTTACTGTTGTCTTTTTTAGAGCTGCTTTACAGCAGAATTGATGGTAACACTTTAGTATAGAAACCAATCTGTATTAACTAGTTGCTTATTAGCATGCATATTATTAACATATTGGCTGTTTATTAGTACTTATAAAGCACATATTCTGCATGCCCATATTCTACATCCCTAATTCTACACAATACCTAAACTTAACAACTACCTTACTAAGCAGATAATTAGGAGTTTATTGAGGCAAAAGTTGTAGTTAATAGTTTGTTAATGGCGAGAATTGGACCTTAAAATAAAGTTTGACCAAATTGATCTGTGTTTGTGTCATTGAATTGCTATTTTCTTGTTTATCACTGTAAAGCTACTTCAAAACAATCTTTATTGTATATAGCACTACAGAAATAAAGGTGGTGACTACACCAATGGAGCCAGTTAACTAAATTCAATAAAATTATTATATTCACTGACCCCCTTCACCTTTGGTCCAACCTTCAGGTACTGTCCATCAATGAGGAAGGTCTCAGACACTGTGAAGAGAACACCAAAATATTTGGAAAACCAATCAGGTACTTAAGAAGACATGTCCAAACCAGTCATGTATGTACAGAATGGGAGTAAAATGAATTGTATGACTTTGGTTCCAATTCCAACTCCACTTATATCAAACTTCTAAATGGAACTGATGTGAATAAGAATCAGTTCTTGGTGGTCACACATACTATGTGTTTTATGTGATGTCTCTACCCTGATAAGTAATAATTACTTCTGTGTTTGTGTTCTGTAGTTGTTGGACATGTCTGGTGGATCTTGAGGGGTTAAATATGAGGCATCTGTGGAGACCGGGAATCAAAGCCTTGCTGAGGATGATAGAGCTTGTAGGAGCCAACTACCCTGAAACACTGGGCCGTCTCCTCATACTGAGAGCACCCAGAGTGTTTCCTGTGCTCTGGACTTTGGTAAACACACACACAAACATAAGATTTCACAATTGTGACACACTTAGCACATACAAATAATGTTAACAAATAGTTCACGATATTGGGAAAGACTGAGATAAGCACACACTCAGTCTTCATTTAATGGTTGTAAATTGTTCTGTATACACATTGACCCTTCAGAGTTAAATGTCATGTCAGCGTGGTGCCTTTCTTAATTGCCAGGCTTCTGTAAATGTCATGCTTGCTTGGGCCTTTGTTAGCAGTGCTAATGAAAAATGACCCGCTGATTTCTGTTGCACCCTGTTCTGCGATCAGGTGAGTCCATTCATTGACGAAAACACGCGGAAGAAGTTTCTCATCTATGCAGGGAATGACTACCAGGGGCCTGGAGGTCTGGTGGACTACATCAACAGAGACTTCATCCCTGACTTCTTAGGAGGAGACGCTCTGGTGAGTCTGTTGTTGGTGAGATCTGACATGTTTAAACTCTTGGATTGGTTGAGGCACTTTCAGATACCAGTGGGTTCACCAAGCTGGAACGTCAGGCAGATCTGTGCGTCATTTGTTTAAAAGTGATAGGACATGTCATGTGCCTTTCTTAGACCAGCAAGTCATTCTCAAATAATGATTTGCATAATTATATTAAAAAAAAATTTATGTGTGCACGTTATGAGTGGTTTGTGTCAAACAGACTTGAATTGAATTGAACAAACAGAATTGTTTTCAGTCCGTAAAACAATTGTGAAAAAACAACACTTTTGTATACTTTTAAAAAGAGTACTACATTACATATTTTAAAAGAATACTTACAGGACACGTGTAGATGTAGATTTACTCAGACAGGCATGAAAACAATCTAATATCACTCTAATCTAACTGTGTTTCTCTTGTTTACCTCAGTGTGATGTTCCTGAGGGGGGTCTGGTTCCCAAGTCTCTGTACCGTACGGCTGAGGAGCTGGAAAGCGAGGAGGTTAAACTGTGGAATGAAACCATCTACAAGAGCGCGAGTGTGTTGAAGGGAGCTCCACATGAGGTACAGCTCATCCACAGACGATACTCAACAATATACAGCTGCTGCTGTTTACTTCAGCTGTGCGAAGTTCATTACACACGCTGTATGTTGATGATTGGCGCCATCTGTTGGTTATAAGAAGACATGCAGCGTAAAAGTCAAATACTGTTAGTCTAGTTCTGCTCAGTCGTTTAGTGCATGATGGCCATTTAAACAAGTATCTGTGGCACTTCAAATAATAATAATAATAATATAATATTAGTCCAGGTGATATGTGCAAAATTTGAGGTGATATGTTCACTTTTTCATAAAAGCACGAAACTTGGTACAATTGTACAGGTTAGAAATGGAGCCATCGCAAAAAGGCCTCGTGGTTGCCATGACGACCATTTTACTTTCCGCCATAACAAAATTATGTATTTTGTGTCGTATCTCCTGAACCAAACATGATAACAGAGAAAAGGTGATGTCGACCCCTATATTTTGATGGTCAAGGATTACAATGAGACCATATACAGCAACATAAACTGTTCAGGTGAAGAGTTAATGGTGAAATCAGCAATGTGAGGAGGAAATAACAGTCTCTGAGCATCACAGTATCACAGCATTTACAATAGTCAATATTATGGCTGTTATTTTTTTCTTTCTTTGATAAATAACTAATATAGTGTTTCTGGAAATACTCCATCTGCTGTGAGTACAAATGTGATAGTAGCCTATAGTGAAAAAATTAAAGTACTTAAAATAGCAGTTATCTGCATTTTATTTTCAAGTCCTATTACTTATAGTTCCTCGTGTAACTTCTAGTTTGAAATACAGCTTTGCATCCTGTTTGAAATTAAATTCTGAATGGAGCTCAGCGCTGTGTGTTATGAATTATGAAATAATCACTTCATTCGTTTCCAGGTGCTGATAGAGATTACAGAAGTATCGTCTGTCATTACGTGGGACTTTGATGTGTGTAAAGGCGACGTGATCTTCAATATCTATCACTCTAGAAGGGCTCCTCAGCCAGTTAAAAGAGACGTTCTGAGCGCACACAACCTCGCCTGTCCTGCTGGAAACAACGTCCAGCTCATCGACAGATCCTGGATGCTCGGACAAGACTACAGCATGGTGGAGACGGCCCTGACCTGCAGAGAGGGAGAGAGCGTACAGGTGTGTGTGTCTCATGAAACCTGTCAGGAACATCAACATGGCTCATATTTCACTACAAAACACACTGATCAGAAGATGGACACACTTCTTTCTGCTCTGATTCTCTTTCTTTGATCCACATCTGTCCCATCAGGGATCTCATGTGACGCGCTGGCCTGGATTCTATATCCTGCAGTGGCGTCTTTACAGCAGCCCATCATGCACTTCTTCCAGTCGGCCGCGTGTAGATGATGTTCTGGCATCTCTGCAGGTCTCCTCACACAAATGCAGAGTCATGTATTTCACA
>NW_015505982.1:251158-254698 GCF_001515645.1 Sinocyclocheilus grahami | reverse complement strand
GCTCCTCCAACCAATCACAGACAGAGTCAAGCATCTCAAGATAGCGGGAAAACAAGACGCTGCTGTGACTTTAGCTCTGCAGGAAATGATGAACGATCATGTGATGCAGCGAAACAGAGGTTCACATCAAAACACAACAATCGTCTGTATGAGTGCTGATCTTTTTCATTATAAACTGCAGGATTGCTGTAAATGTTATGCTTAAGAAAAATATGTATATTGTATATCTGTGTAAATCTGTATATTGTTACAAATACATTTGTAAATGTTGTTAAAAAACAAATAAACAAACCAAAACAAAAAACCAAGTACCAAGTGTGATCCAAAAATGAAGAGACTCAGAGTTTAATTAATTTTAACGGAAAAAAAATATTTCATAATTTTATAACTATTGCATTGTAACATAAAATCTGCTCAAAAAAAAAACTACAAATATTATTGAACAAAAATGTATTACATTGATTTTCCTACAAAAAAAAAAGCACCAAGTGTGACCCAAAAACACAGACTGTAAAAAAACATGGACGTACTGTCTGTGACATCACTCATAGGGTTCAGAAGAGCATTTTTGAAGCCTAAAGTGGGCGGAGCCGACCGCCGCCATCTTGGCAGTGTGCCACCGCACGTCACTCCCGGATAATCGAAAATGGGCAAAAAGGCGGGACGTGGGTGAAGCAGTCTATGGTGACAGCAGTGCTGCCGTGCAAAGACAAAACACCATAACTTCGTTTTTGGTCGAAATGAGTTATTGATACTTTTGGGACATATATGACCTCCTTTATCATGTGTGTAAGTATCTTGAGAAAAGCCCCGGAGAAACCAAGGCAGAACACAGTATCATCAGTTACCGCTCTTTGACTTTGTTTTAGATCGCTCAAATTAAGTTACGGTGTTTTGCATTTGTTTAGCCGTTCGTCAATATTACTGTGCCAGCCTGGAGTTATGGTATTTTGCCTCTGTTTTTACTGTACATTAAAGTCTGCCGTGTTTAAATTACGGTGTGACTTGTGTACTTCCATACATCTGTCGGCACTTCTTTAGCCAAACAGATCACGATCTAACAAACTGCTCCATATAACAAAGCACTGTAAACAAGCAACGACTAGATAGCTTGGAAACAATCATTTTTTGTTTCTTTTTATAATGCAGATGCCAGCTCTCAGTCTGGGACTGCACACTTCTGCACGTGTGAGGAGTCGAATGCCATGACAGCGTATCACATAAAATCAGTTACTGTACGCAATTAAATCCGTTTCATACCTTTTCTTGTAACTCGATAAAAAACATTGCAATGAGCATCATCGGAGATGTTTAATTCACAATCATTCTGAGCATTATTCCTGCTGGCGTTCACATCAATCCACAAGTCGTTCTAAGGTTAAGCTATTTTCATTCAGTTCGATGTAAAAACAATATGCTAAGTATGTCTTGCATCCTTTAATGTTAGCGAACATTGCAAATAAATTGGTTGCAAAACGGTATCCACTCACGTTTAACTTTTTGTCTGGTTGTTACGGTCAGAAAAAAAACTGAATTACATTACTATATGTTATAGCCTAGCCAATGATCACTAGATTTTATACAGATGTTACTATAATCATTCTGTAAATGGTGATCAGCACCCAAATATTGTGGAAGTTACTGCCTTTTGCCTTGGCGTGACATCTCACTTTTTGCAGACAGTGCAAAGGCAGAGTACCTACAAAATAGCGGTAAAAATCAAGTTTGAGATCATTTTCATTAAAACATCTAATTGCCAGATTTCCAGTGTCCTACCCATAATTAATTTTTTAATTACAGGCCGACTCTGCCATCATTTCCACACTCTCCTCGTTGATCAATACTCGGGCTGATGCACTTGAAGGAATGATTAGCGCCAATGCTCTGAAGATAGAAGGGCTGAAGAAAACGGTATAAGTACAAGATTTAAAGAAGAGTGTGAAAGATGTAGATTCCAGACTTAAAGATCAAGAACGTCTCACGGGCACCTGGGAAACACGCATTTCTGATCTAGAGAGATACTCTCGCAGGTGGAATTTGAGATTGTTTGGAGTGCCTGAGACTTTCAAGGAAGATATAAGATCCGAGGTCATTCGAATCTGCAGCCAGACTTATCCCGAGGCCAAGAGCAGGTACCCTGATGTTGTTGACACTGTGCATCGGCTAGGGAGGAGAGGTGACAGCACAAAACCTTGCACCGTTATCATGCACTTCACCTCACGGGTTATCTACGATGCCTTATGGAAAACTGCCAAGAAGTCCCAGTTTCTCAAAGACAACAACCTGCGCTTCGCAGAGGATCTGACTTCGCTGGACCGGGAGAGATGGAAGAGCTTGTGGCCCAGAGTGAGAGAGGCGAGGGCTACTGGAAAAATGGCCTATTACGTCGGAGCGCGTGCGTTCATTGAAGGTGTGGAGATTGCTTTGTGAGTTCCATCATGAGGATCGTGTGCTCTTTTCTAAGATTGTGACTGTTAACTGTCACTATTGCATTTGAGCTATCATCATATTACAGCTGGACCTTTAAAATGATCATTGAAATTGGTCAGTTAAGCTCTGTTCATCTCAGTTTTCTTTTCATCTATCAGTCAGTTTTGATGTTTTGCCTTTGTTTTGATTTGTGTTAACAGCAGTTCATTGCTGTTTGTTTATCAATGTCGATATTGTTCATTTCTCTTAATGCCAGGGGTCTAAGAAACAATGTGAAGCGCAAAGCCCTCTTTTTGTTTGTTAAAAACCATGGATCAGACTTTTGCTTTTTTCAAGAAACCCATTCCACACAGGACAATGAGATCCCAGTGGGGCAGTGATGTATGGATGTCGCACGGCACAGAGCGATCAGCAGGTGTCACCATTTAAAAAAAATAAGTTTGCTGGTGAGATTCTACACGTTGTCAGTGATCCAAAGGGTCATTTTATCTTGTTAGTGGTTTCACTTGGTCAGACCATCTCAGTTTTATTAAATGTGTATGGGTACAATTCTTCTATAGAAAAAAACACTTTAATGGACATGATCAGTGAAAATATTCAGTACTGGTTAAATAAATACCCCAATGCTGTTCTTATTTTAGGTGGGGATTTCAATATGGTTTTAAATAGTGATTTAGATAGGTTTACCCCTAGAGCTGCTTCTATAAGTCCAATTCTGAATAATTTCATGTTGCGTTTTTGTGTTGTTGATATATGGAGAGAAATATATCCACAGTAGAGACTCTATTTTTGGAGTAGCAAGGACCGTTCTAAGCAGTCCCGAATAGATTACTGGCTTATTTCCCAAAGCCTAGCAAATACACTGAACAAAATTATAAACGCAACACTTTTGTTTTTGCCCCCATTTTTGTGGCATATCAAGATGCTGATTAGACAACATGATTATTGCACAGGTGTGCCTTAGTCTGGCCACAATAAAAGGCCACTCTAAAATGTGCAGTTTTATCACACAGCACAATGCCACAGATGTCGCAAGTTTTGAGGGAGCGTGCAATTGGCATGCTGACTGCAGGAATGTCCACCAGAGCTGTTGCCCGTGAATTGAATGTT
>NW_015505982.1:250275-250977 GCF_001515645.1 Sinocyclocheilus grahami | reverse complement strand
TCTGGCACTTTGGAGAGGTGTTCTCTTCACGGATGAATCCCGGTTTTCACTCTACAGGGCAGATGGCAGACAGCGTGTATGGCGTTGTGTGGGTGAGCGGTTTGCTGATGTCAACGTTGTGGATCAAGTGGCCCATGGTGGCGGTGGGGTTATGGTATGGGCAGGCGTATGTTATGGACAACGAACACAGGTGCATTTTATTGATGGCATTTTGAATGCACAGAGATACCGTGACGAGATCCTGAGGCCCATTGTTGTGCCATTCATCCACGACCATCACCTCATGTTGCAGCATGATAATGCATGGTCCCGTGTTGCAAGAATCTGTACACAATTCCTGGAAGCTGAAAACATCCAAGTTCTTGCATGGCCAGCATACTCACCGGACATGTCACCCTTTGAGCATGTTTGGGATGCTCTGGATCGGCATATACAACAGCGTGTTCCAGTTCCTGCCAATATCCAGCAACTTCGCACAGCCATTGAAGAGGAGTGGACCAACATTCCACAGGCCACAATCAACAACCTGATCAACTCTATGCGAAGGAGATGTGTTGCACTGCGTGAGGCAAATGATGGTCACACCCGATACTGACTGGTTTTCGGACCCCCCACCCCCCGCAATACAGTAAAACTGCACATTTTAGATTATTTAGATATAATCATGCTGTCTAATCAGCATCTTGATATGCCACACCTGTG
>NW_015505982.1:245619-247259 GCF_001515645.1 Sinocyclocheilus grahami | reverse complement strand
CCACCAGCTCCTCCAACCAATCACAGACAGAGTCAAGCATCTCAAAATAGCGGGAAAACAAGACGCTGCTGTGACTTTAGCTCTGCAGGAAATGATGAACGATCGTGTGACGCAGCGAAACAGAGGTTCACATCAAACCACAACAATCTGTATGAGTGATGATCTTTTTCATCATAAACTGCAGGCTTGCTGTAAATGTTATGCTTAAGAAAAATATGTATATTGTATTCTGTATATCTGTGTAAATCTGTATATTGTTACAAATACATTTGTAAATGTTGTTAAAAAAAACAAATATACAAATAAACAAACCAAAACAAAAAACCAAGTACCAAGTGTGACCCAAAAATGAAGAGACTCAGAGTTTAATTAATTTTAACGGAAAAAAATATTTCATAAAAATGTTATAAAACTACTATTGCATAGTATCATAAAATCTGCTAAAAAAAAAAACTAAAAATATTATTGAACAAAAATGTATTACATTGATTTTCCTACAAAAAAAAAGCACCAAGTGTGACCCAAAAACACAGACTGTAAAAAAACATGGACGTAGTGTCCGTGACGTCACTCGTAGGGTTCAGAAGAGCATTTTTGAAGCCTAAAGTGGGCGGAGCTGACCGCCGCCATCTTGGCAGTGTGCCACCGCACGTCACGATAATCGAAAATGGGCAAAAAGGCGGGATGTGGGTGAAGCTGTCTATGGTGACAGCAGTGCTGCCTTGCAAAGACAAAACACCATAACTTCGTTTTTGGTCGAAATTAGTTATTGATAATTTTGGGACATATATGACCTCCTTCATCATGTGTGTAAGTATCTTGGAGAAAAGCCCCGGAGAAACCAAGGCAGAACACAGTATCATCAGTTACCGCTCTTTGACTTTGTTTTTGATCGCTCAAATTAAGTTACGGTGCTCTGCATCTGTTTAGCCGTTCGTCAATATTACTGTGCCAGCCTGGAGTTATGGTATTTTGCCTCTGTTTTTACTGTACATTAAAGTCTGCCGCGTTTAAATTACGGTGTGACTTGTGTACTTCCATACATCTGTCGGCACTTCTTTAGACAAAAAGATCACTATCTAACAAACTGCTCCATAAAAAAGCACTGTAAACAAGCAACGACTAGATAACTTGGAGACAATAATTCATCGTAGATAAACATTAAAGGGGTCATATGATGCTGCTAAAAAGAACAGTATGTTATGTATTTGGTGTAATGAAATGTGTTTATGCGGTTTAAAGTAAAAAAAAAAAAAACATTATTTTCCACATACTGTACATTATTGTTTCTCCTCTATGCCCCGCCTTTCTGAAACGCGTAGATTTTTACAAAGCTCATTGGTCTGAAAAGCGAGGTGTGCTGTGATTGGCCAGCTATCCAGTGCGTTGTGATTGGCCGAATACTTCAATTGTGTGACGGAAATGTTACGCACCTTACCATACTGTGTTGATGCCGTGTCCCGGCCGGAGCGACGAGACAAAAACATTAAAACCCATTATAAACGAGGCATTTGTTGCATCCAGTGGGGACATAATTACTGATTATAATGACTTATACTGTCTTTAAATATAAAACCCTGTCTGCATTTGTGATCAGAGAAATGACAAACAACAAGTGCTACTCTACACTGCTCAAAACT
>NW_015505982.1:239616-245272 GCF_001515645.1 Sinocyclocheilus grahami | reverse complement strand
CCAAACAAAGTAGTTTCGCTTTCACAACGAAGCACCACAGCGTCTTCACGACATGGCGGCAGCGGCAACAATACTACAGTGAAAATAAAAGTTACGCCTTCTTTCTTTGCGTGAACATTTGGGCGGCATTATGCAAATCTTCCCACATAGTGAGGTAGACATGTGGAGGCGTGTTAGAACAAGCCCTTTTAGGTAGGTGTGGCTGACTCTTAACTTTTATAAAGAATATCTCTTTGGATTTGAGACTTTAGTCTTTGCAACTTTACAGATCTTCATTATGCACCAAGAGCTTGTAACACTCCAAAGAGAATGGAAAAATTTAAATCGCATCATATGACCCCTTTTAAGTTTTCTTTTTATAATGCAAATGCCAGCTCTCAGTCTGGGGCTGCCCACTTCTGCATGTGTGAGGAGTTGAATGCCATGACAGCATATCACATAAAATTAGTGAAACCTCGTACACACCGGGACGATTATCGCGCACGTTTATCGCCGACGTTTTTCGACGCGTCTTTTGTGTTCATACCCAAGCGATTTTCGCTGGCGATGAGCCGAGTGAACGAGCAAATTCACTCTCTGAAAAACAGAAATACCCAGGGTACATATCAAATGCTATTTGATCTGCAATTCCTCTCCATAACAACTCCTTCTTATCGTGATTTTTGTAGTCGCTGTTGCGTTTGTCATAAAAACTTTTGTGTTCAGACACCAGTGAGACCAGTAGCTCTACATTCATCTTGCCTCGATGCATCTTGGTCTATACTTACTTCCTCTTCGTCGTAAGGTATGTGTGCTTGGCAAGACCGTTTTGTGCTTGAGCGCCACGAACAAACTCATAGTAAAGGTTCACCAAGGGCCTTAATTAGGAATAACATTAACAATATCTTTTAACTTTGCTGCAAATTATTGTATCTTTATCTTAAATGTATCAATTTCCTCAAAATAGCTGTTTTTGCACCATGGTTTGCCCATAGGCTGTACTCAACGGGAAGCCCTCCAAGTGGTCTCATAAGCTAACCTCTTCCAGAAGTGAGGAACAACTGTCCTGTTTTCTGGAAAAAATCTACTGTATAAACTGCATGCTGGTGCTACTCGTGTATGGACCAATGTATAATGGCTTGCTGTTCAGTAGTGCTATAATAGTATACTTAAATTAACTGTTTTTTTCACACGCCATCATATATGCCCTGGCTGTCCTACGGAATTTCTCATTGCAGGAGGCTGAGCAGGTCTTCCTTTCTGGTCCGGATTATCATTACAGGTCAGAGTAGAATATTAATTATTTTTGCACAATGCCCAGTGCACCTCTTGTTACTGATATTTCTGTTAGCCCAACAGTGATTGCTCTCTGATAACTATTTCAGTGAAGTGGAAGATTTTAATAGAAGGATTGACGGTAACACTTTCTATGAAGCCTGTATTTATAATACCTTATAAGGTTATTCTTAAAGCATTATAAGGAATTAATAATGCATTATAAGAAACCTTATAGTATGTTACATCATCTTATAAATAATCGTAAGAACAGTTTTAATGTATTATAATACTTATCTGTGGTTAAGTGTATGATGATTTATAAAAATAAAAAAGTGAAGTGACATGTGGCCAAGTATGGTGACCCATACTCGGAATTAGTGCTCTGCATTTACCCATCCAAAGTGCACACACACACAGCAGTGAACACACACACACCATGAACACACACCCGGAGCAGTGGGCAGCCATTTATGCTGCGGCGCCCGGGGAGCAGTTGGGGGTTCGGTGCCTTGCTCAAGGGCACCTCAGTCGTGGTATTGAAGGTGGGAGAGAGCACTGTACATTCACTCCCCCCACCTACAATCCCTGCCGGTACAAGACTCGAACCCGCAACCTTTGGGTTATGAGTCCGATTCTCTAACCATTAGGACACGACTTATAACACACAATGAACACATTGCATCCACTTAAATTACAATGGATTATATTTCTCATAGTTATAATGTATTATAGGTCTCATATCTTGAAATTGTTTAAGATCTGCACAATAACTTAGTACATCTTATTTGTTTTTACTGTAAAATAACAAATACAAAGTCTTCATGAAAACATTCCAAAATGCTTTAATGTGGTCTTATTGTTATTAAGTGCTCGTTGTCTGCTTTAAGTGAAGTAACTTCACTGTACTTAAAGCAGACAAAGACCACTTATAAATAATAATAATAATAATATTTTTTCTCAAACAGCCATAAGATCTGATATCAGATCAGATGAATGTGTACACATTTGCTTTGAACTATTTTGGTTGTAATATCAATTAGATTATTTTGATGGTAGCCTTTAGACAACTGTTGATAAGTAACTCTGCGACTACATGTCAACTAGCAGTCATTAGCGTATTAGTAGACTGTATGCTAAATCTCTGCTAACACTTTTTTTGATGGTTCCCCAAAAGATATTCTACTCACTATAAGCAACTTTGCAAGTACATCAACTTATTCTACCAACCCTAACCTTAACTAAGCCTACTAATACTCTAATGAGAGTTAGTTGACTTGTAGTTGCAAAGTTGCTCCATCAAAGGGCACCATCAAAATAAAATGTAATCTAATAAAAAACACACGTTGCATTTTTTCATTTGAAAGTATTACAACTGATCTTAAACTAGCTCACAGCAAAATTAATATTAACCTCACAGGAAACACTCAAAACAACACTCAACCACTCCTAACCACTCACAAGATGTAGTTATCTTAAAAAAACAATGTCAGGATAATCCATTATAAATTAAGTGGATTTGTCTGATGCATTTATAAATCAAAAATCACAATTGAAATAAAAAAAAATGTTCCTGAGATTCAATATTTTTAACAACATGTACAAACATTACTACAAACTAAACCACCAGGGTTCTATAAATGCGATCCTGAAACTGCAGCCTCCGCTATATTATCCAATTCGGTAGGTGGCGCTTTTGCAAAAGCATAGGGTCCTAGAACTGTGGTCCTGAAACTGCAGCCTCCGGTTGTGCAGGAACACCCTTCTCCCACGAAGTCGTGTTTTACTGTAACTTCAGCAGCTCTAGGCACGTGAACAAAAGCGCCAATCTCATTGATCGGCCAATTTTTAACGCAGCACGTCAAACCAAAAAAACGAGCCCGAGGCTTTTTTAAAAAATGAGGCGCGTCGGTGTGCACACTCATGCCCATTGGCGCCCATTGTTTAGTCACGAGGCCTTAAACGTTGGCGATAATCGCGCGCAATATTCGTCCCGGTATGAACAAGTCTTTAGGCTACTGTTTCCTACCTTTTCTTGTAACTCGATAAAAAACATTGCAATGAGCATCATCAGAGATGTTTAATTCACAATCATTCTGAGCATTATTCCTGCTGGCGTTCACATCAATCCACAAGTCGTTCTAAGGTTAAGCTATTTTCATTCAGTTCGATGTAAAAACAATAGGCTAAGTATTTCTTGCATCCTTTAATGTTAGCGAACATTGCAAATAAATTGGTTGCAAAACGGTATCCACTCACGTTTAACTTTTTGTCTGGTTGTTACGGTCAGAAAAAAAACTGAATTACATTACTATATGTTATAGCTTAGCCAATGATCACTAGATTTTATACAGATGTTACTATAATGATTCTGTAAATGGTGATCAGCACCCATATATTATATATAATGTGGAAGCTACTGCCTTTTGCCTTGGCGTGACATCTCACTTTTCGCAGACTAGCGAGTTTCACACTCTGGAGACGATATCGCCGGAAATGAAGTGTCCCCAACTAAGCAAGCCAGAGGCGACAGCGGCAAGGAACCAAAACTCCATCGGTGACAGAATGGAGAAAAAACCTTGGGAGAAACCAGGCTCAGTCGGGGGGCCAGTTCTCCTCTGACCAGACGAAACCAGCAGTTCAAATCCAGGCAGAAATTAGAATTTAAGTTTCTACATATTTAGTGGTAGTTTATCAGTGGTGACTGTCAGTTAATGCACAAAAATCAATTTAAGACGCCCAATCTTTTACATTTTTAACACACTCTGTTAGCTTTGATAATTTAAACAGACGAGTTATAAAAAAAATTAACCCACCTCACAGTTGTCAGGAAGAACAAAATTAGCTATATAGACCAAAAGCACTTTTTGTACCAGGCTGTAAAAAAAAAATTCTGATGTAAAGTTGGGCATTTTAACATGGGGAGTCTATGGGACTGAGTCCCTTTTGGAGCCAGCCTCTAGCGGCCAGTTGATGAATTGCAGTTTTAGTCACTTCCGTGTTGGCTTCAAGCGAGAGACTCAGTTTAATTTATTTTAATAGAAAAAATAGCTAATACAATTTTTTATAAATATTGTATACTATCATGCAATCTGCTCAAAATTCAAAATAAAAAAACTAAAAATAGTATTGAACAAAAATGTATTACATTGATTTTCCTATAAAAAACAAAACAAAACTTACATTTCAAGCACCAAGTGTGACCCAAAAATAAAGAGACTCGGAGTTTAATTAATTTTAATGGAAAACATATCTCGTAAAAATGTCATTAACATTGCATACTATCATAAACTTTATGATAAAATAAAAAACTAAAAATATTATTGAACAAAAATGTATTACACTGATTTTCTTACGAAAAAAAAAAACACACTTACATTTCAAGCACCAAGTGTGACCCAAAAATGAAGGAGCTCAAAGTTTAATTTATTTTAATGGAAAAAAAAATCTCATAAAAATGGTATACTAAATTCAAAATAAAAAAAATAAAAAATATTATTGAACAAAAATTTATTAAATTGATTTTCCAGAAAAAAAAAACAACAACTTACATTTCAAGCACAAAGTGTGACCCAAACATGAATTTAGTTTAATTTTAATGGAAAAAAATAGCTCATAAAAATGGTATAATAATTTAATAAAATCTGCTTAAAATTCAAAGTAAAAACTGCAAATATTATTTAACAAAAATACATTACATTGATTTTCCAGGGAAAAAAACCCTTACATTTCAAGCAGCAAGTGTGACCCAAAATGAAGGAGCTCAGAGTTTAATTTATAGCTCAAAAATAGCTTATAAAAATTTTATAATTGTGTACTATCATAAAATCTCCTCAAAATTCAAAATAATAAAAACTAAAAATATAATTGAACAAAAATTTATTACATTGATTTTCCAGAAAGACAAAAAAACAAACAAAAATGACATTTCAAGCAGCAAGTGTGTTCCAGAAATGAAGAGACTCGGAGCGTTAAATGCTTCAAAAGAATGTTTTTAATGTACAGCTGCATAAACACACTTTTCTCCAGCAGTGCTTTGAATGTTGATTTCAAACACATAATAATAATAATGATGATGATGATGATGAAGTAATTTTATTCTGATTTCTATAACACTAAAATTAAATGAACTCCTGAAAATACGGCCTGAGAAATATGACTCAAGAGTGTAAATATTACATATTATTTCACACTAACAACAGTATATTTGTCTCTGTGTGTGATTAGTGTTGAAATGACAGAAACACAGAGAGTCTCCGAAACATCTTCATCCTGATGATCTGAAACAGGAAAGGTGTGTGTGTGTGTGTGTGTGTGTGTGTGTGTGCGTGTGTGTGTGTGTGTGTGTGTGTGTGTGTGTGTGTGTGTGTGTGTGTGTGTTTAATTGTGTGTGTGAGAGAGA
>NW_015505982.1:238856-239548 GCF_001515645.1 Sinocyclocheilus grahami | reverse complement strand
CAGCGTGTAGAGGGTGAGTGAATGTGTGTGTGTGTGTGTGTGTTTAGTGTTTAATGTGACACAGAGACACTGAAGAGTTGTAAGGTAAAGGTAAAATCCAGCGTGTAGAGGTTGAGTGAATGTGTGTGTGAGTGTGTGTGAGAGAGAGTTTAATGTTTAATGTGACACAGAGACACTGAAGAGTTGTAATTAAGGTAAAATCCAGCGTGTAGAGGTTGAGTGAATGTGTGTGTGAATGTGTGTAAGTGTGTGAGTGTGTGTGTGTCAGAGACGCTGTAGAAGGACAGAGAGCCGCTCGGTTCGTCCAGAAACACTGCTACTCTCTTACAGGAGTCTGAAGCAGCAGAGATCTCAGTGAAGTTATTATTGTGACGGACAGTGAATCTGTTATTAGAGCAGAACAGACTCCAGGAGTTCATATTACCTCCAAACACACAGTCAGCACACTTTCCTTTCCTCTTGATTCCTTTATAAGCCACTGATATATCAGGATAAGCTCCCCTCCATTCAGTCTCCCAGTAACAGCGTCCAGTCAGACTCTCTGAACACAGAACCTGAGGATTATACTCATCAAATCTGTCCGGATGATCAGGATATAACTGCTCCTCAGACACTCGCGTCACCTTTCTGTTCTCCTCAGACAGAACGAGTCGAGCGTGTGCTGTGTTTGGATCCAGTGTGAGATCACAGGC
>NW_015505982.1:236202-238781 GCF_001515645.1 Sinocyclocheilus grahami | reverse complement strand
ACACACACACAGACACACACACACACACACACACACACACACACTTAATAGAGAGAATGAGGAGATGTCACAATGTTTTCACTCCGCGTTACATTTCGAGAAGGCGCCGCCATATTATCAGGATACGCTATCCGTTGCCACGGTTACTTCTGAATCTCTATAGCAGTGTTTCTCAACCCTGGTCCTGGGCGCCCCCCAACACTGCACATTTTGTATGTCTCCCTTATCTGACACACCTATTTCAGGTCCTGGAGTTTCTTTTAATGAGCTAATGAGTTGAATCAGGTGTGTTTGATTAGCGAGACACACAAAATGTGCAGTGCTGGGGGGCGCCCAGGACCAGGGTTGAGAAACACTGCTCTATACGATATCTGCTTATCTTTTGGACAACTGTGAAAAGACAGCAGCAGTCCGGCATGTTCCCTTACGGAAATTAACACGAATAAAACCAAAAATCATGGTTCTTGTAGCCACGGTAACCGCAAATAACCATAGAAGTATTAAGAAGTATTAAGATAATATTGTTTGTGGTTATAAAAACAGACCTAGCCTTTAAAATGACTTCAAATACATTATATAAAACAATGATTGGCTAATTAATAATGATATGGTTTCATTGAATAACACTGTTAAAATACATAATGTAATACAAAAAAAACCCCATTTATGTACATCACATGTTATTACACAGCAAAATCCCAGAGTTACATCAACTCTGCTCAGAGTAAATATTGTCCCAATCTACAGAGTGTTAAAGTAACACTGAAGCAGAGTTCAAGTAAATAGGACAATTAAGCGATTAATTAAGTAATGATTGAGCATTAGTAAAGAAAACCCACTGTTAACAATGTTGAACAAGAACAACTACTGCTCAGGCTTTTAGACATGAAAACTTACCACATAATCCTCAACAGTGGAAACTCTGCTTCAGTGTTACTTTAACACCCTGTTGATTGGGACAATATGTACTCTGAGCAGAGATGATTTAACTCTGGGGATTTTGCTGTGTACAAATGCCTGCAAAGGGAGCCAAAGGCCTGGTTATTGCTGCTGCTACACTTACAGGACGATCAGATCCTTGTTTAATACGCTATTGACCAAACATTTCATTCAAATATCCACTTAATCTTTCCTTTTTGCTACAGATGACACAGCCTCTATAATTTCTTCAACAAAACACATGTGGACATCACAACCCTTACAAAAATAACCATGGTTTTATCGTCGTAAAACTGCATAATTTTCTTTTGCGTGATTTCTAAATGCTTGAGACTATAAAATCAATCAGACAACTGTATTAATAAAATCACAGCCATAGGTAACTGTCTGGAGCTACAATTGTAATTTATAAATAATACAATTTATTTATTTACTTTTATATTTTATTAAAGTTAAATTTTGACCCCTATAGTATGTGTTTTTTTTTACTTCCATAATATTTGAGGAAGGGGGCACAACAATACAGTTCTGCTCAGGGCCTAGACTGCGCTTGTCATATTATCAAAACTATGCAGTGTTTTAACCACATAATTCTTATTTTAGGTTTCAGACATTTAAATACACAGAAGTACTAGTAAAACATTACATTTATAGTTCGTGAAATACACACTGATGTCTATGGAAACAACAATAACAATCCATTAAAATTTAATTTGCCGATGTGTTTTATTCTTATCAGATACACATAGTGTAAGTAACTATAAAGTTCACTCTATTCCTCTCCCAGTTCACCGGCCACTTACTTACATGTATTTCGGGAGAATTTGATGAATTCACGTGAGGCTAAAGACATGAAGATTAGCCCAGAATATTAATGCAAAGTGTTTAATTGCCTAAATGTTAAGGGTTTGTTTAATTAAACATTAAGCGGTTTCCTCCCTTTAGAAAATTGCAATGAAGAAAACGCTTAACATGGCCTATGCATTTAGACAGACAGTATTTAAAGTTCATATTTTGGGCTCATCTGTTAGTATGCTTTATTAGTAAGGTGATACAGAATGTGGTCTTTTAATACCACTATCTCTGTGCCTTAAGCGTTTTCCTCTCATATAAAGAGAATATATCATATATTAATGTGTAAATAAATGTGTCGTGTTCACATTTTGGGCTCATATTTATATAATTAATTCATATATGACTCATATCTGCTCATAGTATAGCTTTACAATTTGGTCTTTATCACTCTCTTGGTACATTAAGTCACATGAAGAGTTATTCATGTTGAGCATTTTAGAAAGTCCCTGTTCAAGTTCTGCTGATTCTCAAGCCGAGTGAGAGATATACTCGCAACAGTGATGTTAATTACTAAACCAAACAAAATCAAAACTTTCAAAAACAACCAGCAATGTGATTCTTTTATTGAGTGATAGGCAGTAGGTTATCAGTGAAATTATTAATAGATTTACTATCCAGGTGTCTTCTCGTCATCACGACCTGCTTCCATTGGAGTTGTTACACGTAGAAAAGACAAAAAAACATACTGCATTGTCCAGTTTTTTTTCACAAAGATGATCTGAGTTACTATTGCAATTCTCCATTGTAGCGTCTGCGTAGGATCATGCATGATAGTTGGACTGTTT
>NW_015505982.1:212701-222839 GCF_001515645.1 Sinocyclocheilus grahami | reverse complement strand
TCCCCTTTTTAGAGCTAATAAATAATAATAAACATTACACCATGCAGCATTAATGACATGCAACGGTGACATTTTTTCAGTTTCAACTGAAAGAAACTTGCACTGATTGATCTTAAAATATGTCAGTGCCCTTGTTTTGTCTCAATATGCACACCAGTAATGTTTTTGTCTAAGGCATGTTTATACAAATTACTAAATGTCCTAATTGAACTATGGCCTAATCCTGGTTTAGCCTAAGCCCTGTCTGTAAAACCAGGTCAAGTTAGTCATCTCATTTTTTTTCTTCAAGATTGGACATAACTTTTTAAATGCAGTTATGAAAAGGTAGATTGGTCTTATTTGTATTGGAAAAGTAAGACTGATTACCCCTTGGCAACTTCTAGTTGGTCAAACTAGTTCTTAAGACACAGTCTTAACATGGTGGTTAAGCTTTTGCAACTGGCCCCAGGTCTTATTTATGCAATTTTATAAAGATCAGTGAATATCGGTCGTCGTATGACTCTAAGCAACACTGGGTCCCCAATGAACAAATAATGAAATAATTAAATTACAATAATCATCATTATCCTGAAGTTATATAATATTTAAGGACATTAATTATAATTGGGAGTCAGATAATTAAAAAGAGTCACCGAGATTAATTAGAGAGAAAAAATAAACTACAACAATTTAACCCTTGAATGCATGTCAATATTGAGTGATTTTACTTCAAAATAGTTCCAAACAGAGTCAAAGCAGAACGTCTCGGTTACGTATGGTAACCCTCGTTCCCTGAAGGAGGGAACGGAGACATCACGTCGGATGACCGACAAATTGGGATCTCGCTTAGAGAGACCAATCTACTTCGAGTGTAAACTAAACGAGCCAATGCACATTGGCATGCGATTACTGCATCCAGCTAAGGCCACAGATACTGCCCCTTCCAGTGTCCTGTGGGAGCCTCCTGTGACCTTACTTTTTGGCGCAGGGCAGGGCTTACCACAAGAGGACCAGCTACTGCTGCTATTGCACTACCCACTCAGTAAGACTGGATAACACTGGGAAAACGTATCCGTTCCACTTGGGACAGGGACGTTCGCCGATCCATGACGAGAACTAGATCGAGGCAGAGGCAACGGAACTCCGCCCCTTTGAGGAAACGGAGCTTGGCCTGCGACTCCGAGATGATCATCTTCCTGCAATGAGAACATGACTCATCCACAAACGCCACCTCAGCATGCTAAATGCCCAGGCACGTGAGGCAGAGATCGTGACCATCACCCAGCGCCAGGTAATGACCGCATCCAGAAACGACCGGGTGATACGTTGTCTATAGCAAGACCCACATCATCTTTACAAAGACATAACGTCAAATTTGCCACGCAACATCGTCTTTAAAAAGACGCACCCGTAATTTCTCTTTTAGGGAAAAACCTCTTTTAGCATGCTGAGGCGCACAGGGGAGATGGCCGCCTGCAACACAAACTGGGGGTAGTGCAGCCTGATGTGTGCAACCCACTCGACACGGGAAACCACCACTGCTGAAGCGCCGTACCGCCAACACGCCTGATGTGTGCAACCCACTCGCCACAGGAAACCACCACCGCTGAAGCGCTGTATCGCCAACACGAACAGCTCTCAAAGAGCGTGCTGAACTCGTTCAGTCTTTTTCTCTCAGTAGAGTAGTCAGGAGCAGAACGATGTGATCGCTCGGCTCTGATGCGAAAAGCTGAATATGCGCTGCATCTGCTGCCTACTTATACTCACACTGTGATCAACGGCAGCTGGATGCAATAATCGTATGCCAATGTGCATTGGCTCGTTTAGTTTACACTCAAAGTAGATTGGTCTCTCTAAGCGAGATCCCAATTTGTCGTGACGTCGAGAGTGACCGACTGAAAGGGAACATTTGCATCGACGATCAACATTGTGATGATTCATTCTTGAATGATTCGGCATTTATTTTAATGAGTCAATGATTAAATTACTCATTCATAAAGAAAAAAACAATGCCCCAGGAAATCAATTTAAATATCACGCTTTAATGGAATAGTGTCTGTCACTGCTTATAGTTTTGGGATTATCTTTTCTTTTTTTGTATCCCGGCTTCACTGTTTTCTGCAAACTGTTCTACTTTTTTGGTGTTATAGAAATGGCCACCCTAACATTAAACGGCCCACAGTAATATCCAGGAAAGCAAATACTGCTCATCTTTGGTAAATTTCTAGAAAGGTGGACAAATACTATAACCACTAGAAAAGCACCATAAAGACAGTCGTCATTACTTCTGTGCTACATTTCAAGAAGTCCATACGAGCACAATATGTCATATTTGAACTGATTTTTTTGGTAGGCTTTATTGATATTACATTGCCCATGTATGGAAAAGAGCTGTGTAAAAAATCTTTAAAGTTCTATTTGCATTGTACACCAGGACTGACAAGAGTCTAGACCAAATATAACAAAGAAGTATGTCAGTAATTTATTAATGCTAATGATAAGCACAAACAAACAAATAAATAAATAAAAATTACATTAGTTAACAATGTAAAATCTCATTTATATTTCTTTATAGTGCTATATTTTTAAGTTAGTAAGTGGTGTTAAAATTGCTCTATGCAAAATGATCCGGTGTGTTATATGTGGTGTGTTGTGGACTGGGTATCGTGAGCTGCTCTGTGGCAGAAAGTCCAGAGCCACTTTTTAGTTTCAGTCCGTTCCTGATTGAAAGCTACGGCAGTACCAAGTATTTTGCCAAATATTTGAATTTTTTCAAAAGAGAAACAAAACAAAACATTCATAAAGCTATCTTCCAAAAACGTAGGATCTGAAATGTAAATGTATTTCATGACCCCTTTAAAGTTTTATCATGCTTTAAGTTTAATTACACATCTCGGTTTTATATAATATCAATTTAACATCAAGAAGTAAAGGGGAGGAAGGGGCTCAGTTTTTCTTATAAGGAAGCTTTACAATTTAGCAAGGGGTTTTTAAAAATGTCAAAGAAGGACAGAAAGATGAAAGTGGCTCTTGCCAAAAAAGTAGCTTAAGGGCAGAGCTATAGTTACCAATAATAATACCACCTGCTGTTAACAAGCAGAATCACTGAAGGAAAGAGAAACACAAGAACTACAGCTGACTTTAGTCACAGCCTTCGATGAAATTAACTGAAATAAAAGACATTAAATCTCTCAAGATCTCAGCAAAGGTGGATTAATGGAACAGCATTACTAGCCAGATTGACTTTATTTCTGGCACATCTCATACAGAAGTTCTTATTGAGAATTAAGGTTTAGAAACTGGTTTTGTTTCTTTTGAACTTACCATTTTGATGAATAGCGTTTGCTTTAGTTGGGCTCTTGACTTTTTGAAAGTAAATGCCGTGATGTCATTAAGTTGCGCCCTCATTTAGGCTGGAGCGCATCTGTGGCGGGTTCTCGTCTGTTTGTTCGTGTGCCTTGGCCTGGTGCGGCATGTTGTGGTGTGTTGCTGCGACCATTTAGAGTGGGCAACGGTTTGATGCTGTAGCCTAGTTTTCGTCACAGACGTGGTTTCGGGATCTTCCCGTTTGTTATCAGCTGGCTGCTGTGCGGGCGTCTGTGCCCTTCAGTTCGTGATGTATGAATGACTACTGTGAACTATTAAGGGGACGTTTCTTTCTCTCTTCGTGTACCTGATTCTGCAGCTATGTGATGGTAGGAGGATCGCATTCAGTGCAGCGATGTCACCGCTGTTTTGTCCTGGGTTGTTTTGAGACTGCTGCTCGAATTATTACACTCACATACTCGTTACTTTACATGGTTTGAGTTTTTTTGTTTCCTATTAAGATTCTTTTTTTTTTTTGGTTTGTTCTTATTTCTTTTTTTTTTGCATAATTTAGCTTTTTTGTGTTTTTGACTGTTTGGTTATGAATCTTGACTGTTCGTTTAAATCCTGATTTATTTAATTTTGATTTGATTGTTGATTTGTGAATTGTGTATAATAATACATTTGTTTATTTGTTTTCTTTTTTTTGAATTCTGATTTATTTTGCGCATTCCCTAATTGAAGTTAATAGTTTTGATTTTTCTGTATGTGTATAACAAATATATTTGTTTATTTATTTATTTATTTAATTTTGTGGTCAACGACTATTTGGTTGTTTGTTATTTATTTTTATTGTTAGTTGTTTCCTTTATTGAACCGGGCCAGTAAGGGTTTTTCTACCAAGGGCCGGCTGTGGATGAATAATTGACATCCACTTGTTTATTTATATAATTAGTCATTTTCTTTTGTGAGTGTGTGTTTGTGTATGGTGTGGAGAGTTTGTTTGCTTCTAGGAGCTGCGGCCTAATTGACTGTTCCCTTCTCTTCTTTGGTGGTGGTGTTTACACCGTGTGCCGTGACTGATCACTTCACTGGGGCCCGGGTGCAGTGAGCGTGAGTGTGCAGTGCGTGTGAGGGGAACGTGTCTATCTTTTGCCCGGGCATTTCTTGAGAGAGGCCGCAGCTTCTGTTCTTTTAAACATATTTGAATGATTGGGGCTTGTCCTTTTTCGTGTGCCTCAGATTTTATTTTGATGAATCATAATAAACTCTTGTATTTTTGTATTAAATACCTGTGTCTCCATTCTCCTTGTCTTTAGTAGGAAACCTGTGCACTGATCATACTCTCTGGGTGAAATTCCCAGGGTGGCGTAGTCGAATATCCATATATGCAGTTTGCCCCTTTAGGGTATGATTTATTTTGGCTTTTGAACCCCTTCCCTCTGTCCGTGAGGATGCCACACTTACAATAAAAACTGATGCTATTTCATGCATTAAAAGTAAAGTAGATAAAGATGGTAAAACATTTTTTAGTAAAATAGGAAAGTTTTCCACTTTTTATTTTTTTCTTTCTCGACCCTGTGGTGCAGCTCAGATGAAACATCAAATAGACATGGGTGCTCCTGCCAAAGTTCGATTAAACTTTCCTCCATTTCTTGGGTCTAAAAATAGACAGAGAAGTAGCCTTTCTCGGAACCGAAGCTGCTGATATTGTGGTCTATAACTCCTTCCTGAACTTCCCGCTGCCCTGTATCTTGCTCTCTCATTGGATGTAGGTCATCGCCGATGTATTTTTCAGTCAGAACTCATTTCACACAGCAGGATTTTGAATCGCCAACAGGTCCAGATATTTAGCATGTCAAATATTTCATGGGAATCTGCGATGTGTCTGTGATTCTCTCAGATCGCGTTTTTGATAATTCACACTGCATGATTGTCACTCGCATTAACGAGCACCGTTTTCCCTTCGATTTCGGGCATTTGTCGGTAATTTCACAAAACCTGTCGGCGAGTGAAAATCGGGGCTAAAATCGTGCAGTGTGAACTCGGCATAAGGCTGTGACTAAAGTCAGTCATAGTTCTTGTGTTTCTCTTTCCTTCAGTGATTCTGCTTGTTAACAGCAGGTGTTTGTCACTAATGCTCAATCATCACTGAATAAATCACTTAATTATCTCATTAATTTCAACACTGCTTCAGTGTTACTTTAACACTCTTGTAGAGGGGGACCTATATGCTCTGAGCAGTGTTTACTGACAAAATACAAGCCTTCATAGTTAGTTTGAATGGATAAAAAAGAAATAGCTCAGAGCGTACTCCCCAGGGAAGAGGGAGCATAAAGACGGGTGAGCAACTGTTGGACTGTTGTTTATACAGATGTATCTGACAGGATCAGTGGATCTAGTCTGGAGAAATGTACCTGGCATCATTCTAAACTGAGCTAGAGAATTGAACTTAAATCTGCACTTATTTTAACTGATTCCAACAAACTGCAGACTAATCAACTCAATTTTATAAACTTAGACTTCAATGTCTAACATGAATTGTCTCCACTATCCAAAAAGCAGAGGCATAACATCTAATACAGCACCCAAAACAGACAATGTCTAAAGCATGAGTAAACTAGCCTTATTAGATAATCTGTTCAGAGACTATCTCTTGACTATTATTTCTGCAGTTTGGTTTGGTGACATCAGGGATGCAGCGATTAACTGATTTCATGATTAACCACACTTTAAAATGTCACAGTTAATTAATTGTAAAGGCTCCGCTACACTACTGAATGCTTCTATTATCTCTGATCTCACAAACCAAAATAATAGACATTACTTTTTCAGGCCACATGTAAAATCATATGAATTATTATAAAGATTATTCAAATGAATACATATGGATGACAGTTGATGACAATTACAATTCAGTTAATTCCCCTTATTAGTAACAGTTTCCCCTGGGGGATAAACTGCCCTGTAACCCCATCTCTCCACCTGACCGAGGTTAGGTAAAAGCTTCCTGCACAACAGTCTCCCACTGGACCTATGATGCTTTGGTTGGTTCTATGGCTAAATCATAGTGACCACCTTACTGATGGCCCTGTCTAGAGGCTTCTCCGGACAGAGCTCCAATGCGGGAACCATGGTGGGTGAGTACAATCCATGTCTAAAATATGTATATATGAATATATATATGTGTAATTTGTATCTAATGAGATTGGTGGTTGTGTGTTACCTTCTGCTAGTTTTTTGCAGTGTTCCCGGGACCTGTGTGTTCTACCCCCCTTTTTACATACTTTCCTGGATCATGCGGCCATAACACAGGCTTTGGCGGGAGCCTTCGTGATCATCGGGTCCCCGGCGCGTCACTGCAAAAATTTCCTGGATGTCCGGGCTGGGGTTACGCTTGCATGTGTAGCGTCTGCGTAGAATCATGCATGAGTGTTGGGTGTTTATGGCTTAAGAGACCCCTTTTAGCTTTTGACATTTGCATATAAATTACAGCCCTGGTCCCAGACGTTACACTTATATGGGTATATATTAATACCAAAGACTTATGCACACTCTCATTGGTAAAACAAATGAAAAATATTATAACAGTGAAATTTCTAATAATAATTCCAAATTGCCATAGATGTTTCTCTATTCAAACAACAGCGGTTGAGTGCATTTATTCAGCGATCACAATCACAAACTATACAGTCGAGGTCTCATGACAGAACACAGACACTGAGTGACACTTTAATTTAGATCACTAAACTCCAGCTTGTTAGTGTTTACAGATCATCGGCGGCGGCGCTTCCACAATGAGGAGCGAGTGTTTGCGCATGGTTGCCAGATTGCTAAAAATAAGCGTAACACCAGGCAGAAAATGTATCCTTGAAACAGCGAAGCTCTGATTAGGGGATTTGAACTCTGGAAACCGCACTTATAAAAGTTCGCGTAGTAGAGGCGTGTACTGAAGAGCAGTCCGCAATAACATGTTGTCTCCTTTTTTGAACGTTCGTTGCGTTCTTTTGGGAAAAGTATGCTTGAATTTGAAATATTCGATTATCACGATATTTACCACGATATTTTCCAATTTCTCCAAATTTACAAAATTATTGCGATATCATCGCTAATATTCGATATAACGCCACAGTAGGCTGTGAATGATCAGTGTTCAGAGTCGACACTCCGAGGCTGTGTGCCAAATCACACCCTACACCCTCATTCACTATTCCCTACATTAGTTTACTAATATAGTCCACCTGACAGAGAGAATCCAGATACTGATGAACACCTGCTGTTAACAAGCAGAATCACTGAAGAAAGGAGAAACAAAAGAACTGACTGAAAACAAAAGACATTAAATCTCTCAAGATCTCAGCAGCATTACTAGCTTCACTTATTACTAATATACGTTTGACTTTATTTCTGCCATATGTCTAAAGAAGTTCTCTTTGAGAATCATCAGAGATTTAGATGTTGCTGTTTTATTGAAAATAATGGATTAATTTGAAGTCACTATTATTGAGAACAGTGTTTGCTTTTTATTGGGCTCTTGACCCTTGACTTTTCAATATCTCTGTCTTTGGCTGATTCTGTGTTTTAAAAGCACATTTATCACGAAAAGCCAAGAGAAAATGCAGTTAGATGATGTTAGTTATGTGTTGACAATAACATAATTAACATGGAGGGACCAGACTGGCTTATTTCATCCAGAATCAACCATTGCAGATTCATATGCTGATTCTTGATGTCTGTGTGTGTTTGGCTGACACCTTATTTCACACCTTTTTGTGAAAAGTGTGTTTGAAAACTCTTCCTAATTGACAGTGGCGGTATCACTGTTGTGTTAATGTAAAGTTAAAGTGCATCAACAACATAACTCTCTCAAAAGAAGATGAGATACTGGATGAGATCAGTCATGCACACAATAGGCTTAAGATTGCCGCAAAGCACAGAGTAAGTCTGATTAAGTCTTTTTTTATTAACCTACTTTTATTAGTTTTCACATAACTTGTACACATTTTACTAGTTAGACTTTTTCCAAACTATATTGATAATTCCTGACTAAATGTATAATCAAGTAAAACATTATGAAGTTTCATTCACAGCAACTAAATGTCTCACGATGCCAGGAAGTTTTTTAATATTCTATGACATAGACAGCAATACGATATATAAAAGTAATATGAGTTATAATGTTACAAGCCTGAATGATTAGACAAAACTTTACTGTGATCAGCTATTCTCTGTTCACGAATATAGCCATATATATTTATAACTATAGTTTTTGGATTGCATAGGCCTACATACAAAGCATGCTTGTGTTTATGAATGTAACTAAGCTTCTGTTCATGAATATCTGCTTTGGTGTAAATATTTTGAATGTGTTATACCCGGTCATTGGTGTTTGCAATCGTCTGAGGTGTAAATGTATCAAGTAAGCTGTAAATATCACTGATAATGTATGTGCTATGTGGTAATTGTGTTATTTTTTTCTATAAATTAGTACTAGTATCAGTGACCATCACAATAATGTTAATAATGTAGTTTATTTGTGTAAACAGCATGCTTACTTTTTTATTTCAGATGTGAGCATAACAGTGCAAAAGAACCTATTGCAAAGCAAGCCAATGCAAATAAGACCAAGCGAGGCACACACTCCCATGAGTCTCTTCAAAATGTTTTTTTATGTCCTTCAGAGCACATGAACAATATACACTTTGGAAATGCCAGGTATGTGATGTTCATTTATATATTTCAACATGACACAATACCAGTCAAAAGTTTTGAACAGTAAGATTTTTAATGTTTTTGTAAATAATTATTTTCTGCTCACCAAGCCTACATTTATTTGATCCAAAATACATAAAGTTGCATTTGCTAAAGCAGTAATATTGTGAAATATTTTTACTATTTAAAATAACTGCTTTCTATTTGAATGTATTTTAAAATGTAATTTATTCCTGTGATCAAAGCTACATTTTCAGCATCATTACTCCAGTCTGTAACAATATACACTATACCATTCAAAAGCTTGGAGTCAGTATATATAGAAATTAAAACTTTTATTTAGCACACAAGTGATGATAAAGACATTTATCATGTTACAAACGATGCTGTTCTTCTAAACTTTCTATTCATCAAAAAAAAAAAACTGAAAAAAATATTCTCAGCTCATTTCAACATAATAATAATAATAATAAAAAATGTTTTTTGAGCAGCAAATCAGAATATTACAATGATTTCTGAAGGATCATGTGACTGGAGTAATGATGCTAAAAAGTCAGCTTTGGTTGTTCATAATAAACTGTTTAACGGCACTCGCAAGTGAATCTCAAGTTATTTTGTGTGATAGTTAAATATATTCTTAATAAACTACAAACAAAAAATATATACATTTATTTTGTCCTCACATTCTTTCTTGTAACTCTTCCCTCTCAGTCACATACCTGACTGAATGGCTCAGTATGCAGCTCATTATGTGGGCCTTTGTCTTCTCAGGTGTTAATCACAGCATGAATAATGATAGTTCACGACTTCTCGCATAGACCCTTTCTACTCAAAAAGTGTCTTAGAAAATTTAAATCAATATATTGTTTTCTGTGAGCGAGTAAACAAGATGATTTTCAAATCATTTTGAAGCAAAAACTCTAGGCTACAAGGTCCAGTTCTCAAAAGTCTTGTGAACAAATGTTCTATATGTGTTTTATGGCCTTATTTCAGTGACTTCAAAAGTTTAGTTTTTCACTAACCATGCATAAACATTGCTTTCTCAAAAACACAATCATGTACATAAATGCTGCTAACATATTATTGTAGCCTAGTTTGTGCTGTTTACAGTGTTATTAGACTTTAGCCATTTATATGTTTA
>NW_015505982.1:194848-210953 GCF_001515645.1 Sinocyclocheilus grahami | reverse complement strand
CCTACATACAAAGCATGCTTGTGTTTATGAATGTAACTAAGCTTCTGTTCATGAATATCTGCTCTGGTGTAAATATTTTGAATGTGTTATACCCTGTCATTGGTGTTTGCGATCGTCTGAGTTGTAAATGTATCAAATAAGCAGTAAATATCACTGATAATATGTGTGCAATGTAGTAATTGTGTTCTTTTTTTTTCTATAAATTAGTACTAGTATCAGTGACCATCACAATAATGTTAATAATGTAGTTTATTTGTGTAAACAGCATGCTTACTTTTTTATTTCAGATGTGAGCATAACAGTGCAAAATAACCTATTGCAAAGCAAGCCAATGCAAATAAGACCAAGCGAGGCACACACTCCCATGAGTCTCTTCAAAATGTTTTTTTATGTCCTTCAGAGCACATGAACAATATACACTTTGGAAATGCCAGGTATGTGATGTTCATTTATATATTTCAACATGACACAATACCAGTCAAAAGTTTTGAACAGTAAGATTTTTAATGTTTTTGTAAAGAATTATTTTCTGCTCACCAAGCCTACATTTATTTGATCCAAAATACATAAAGTTGCATTTGCTAAAGCAGTAATATTGTGAAATATTTTTACTATTTAAAATAACTGCTTTCTATTTGAATGTATTTTAAAATGTAATTTATTCCTGTGATCAAAGCTACATTTTCAGCATCATTACTCCAGTCTGTAACAATATACACTATACCATTCAAAAGCTTGGAGTCAGTATATATAGAAATTAAAACTTTTATTTAGCACACAAGTGATGATAAAGACATTTATCATGTTACAAACGATGCTGTTCTTCTAAACTTTCTATTCATCAAAAAAAAAAAACTGAAAAAAATATTCTCAGCTCATTTCAACATAATAATAATAATAATAAAAAATGTTTTTTGAGCAGCAAATCAGAATATTACAATGATTTCTGAAGGATCATGTGACTGGAGTAATGATGCTAAAAAGTCAGCTTTGGTTGTTCATAATAAACTGTTTAACGGCACTCGCAAGTGAATCTCAAGTTATTTTGTGTGATAGTTAAATATATTCTTAATAAACTACAAACAAAAAATATATACATTTATTTTGTCCTCACATTCTTTCTTGTAACTCTTCCCTCTCAGTCACATACCTGACTGAATGGCTCAGTATGCAGCTCATTATGTGGGCCTTTGTCTTCTCAGGTGTTAATCACAGCATGAATAATGATAGTTCACGACTTCTCGCATAGACCCTTTCTACTCAAAAAGTGTCTTAGAAAATTTAATTCAATATATTGTTTTCTGTGAGCGAGTAAACAAGATGATTTTCAAATCAGTTTGAAGCAAAAACTCTAGGCTACAAGGTCCAGTTCTCAAAAGTCTTGTGAACAAATGTTCTATATGTGTTTTATGGCCTTATTTCAGTGACTTCAAAAGTTTAGTTGTTCACTAACCATGCATAAACATTGCTTTCTCAAAAACACAATCATGTACATAAATGCTGCTAACATATTATTGTAGCCTAGTTTGTGCTGTTTACAGTGTTATTAGACTTTAGCCATTTATATGTTTATAAGTAACTGAAAAAAGCACAAATGCCAGGGCATGTCAAAACTTCTCCAGGCCCCCAAAACACCCTCAAGACCCCAGATGCTTAATACACTGTAATTGTATATACAGCAAAAAAATTTAATAAAAATAAAAAATACAGTACTTTGTAGGTGAAGCTGCTGCCAGTTAATGACTGCAAATTTACAGTGAAAACGTTTTACAGTGTACTCAAATATTTTTGAATTACACTTTAGTTACACTTTCATTGCATATTTATTAAATTTACAGGACAAGGCATGTGAGTTCTTCCCCATAAATTATGCTACAATCCAGCTTTACCTCTAAGGACTGTCACAAAAGGTTGCAAAACAGACATTGATGCTCAAGGAGCCAACACATTATATTATTAAAGTGCAATTAAATTGCACAACAACAAAACGCATGATCTGAGTTTTTTGACATGTTGCATTATCCTCCTGGAGGTGGCCACAAGATGGGAACATTAAGTGGTCATTAAGGAATCGACATGGTCAGCAACAATAGTGGCATGATGTGTAGCCAAGTATGGTAAACCATATGCTGAATTTTTGCTCTTCATTTATCCCATTCAAGTGCACACACACAGTAGTAAGTAGTGAACACACACACACACACACTGTGAACACACTTTTTTTTACACCATTTTTGCTGTGGAGTAATTCCACTGAAGGTGGAAGAATGCGCTGTTCATTAACACCCAAAAATAAAAATAAAACATAAGCCCATATCAGTTATATACAGTGTGACGAGCACGAGCATGACACTCGTGCCCCCTCAAAAATAACGAGTGCATGACGCCCCTGCTAAGGTTGGGCATCAGGTTGAACGGTTGAGCCCATGCCCATTGTAGTCTAATTTTCCTGTTATTAGCCTATCTGCAGCAAGGTTTAACATGTTACACGTTCAGAGATGCTTTGCTTTTCTACATTCACTGGTATTAACGAGTGCTTATTTGAGTTTCTTTTGACTTTCTATTAACTTGAACCAGTCTAGCCATTTTCCTCTGACCTCTGTCATCAACAAGGCATTTTCACACAGATCTGCCGCACACTGATTTTTTAAGTTTTTTTTTCAGACCCATCTCTGAAAACATGGTTTTTCATGAAAATGCCAGTAGATCAGCAGTTTATGAAATATGTCTGGCACTAACAATCATGCCACATTCAAAATTACTTAAATATTTTTTCCTTCCACATTCTGATGCTTGGCATAAAATTCAGCAGATCCTCTTGACCCTGTCTACATGGCTAAATGCATGCTGTTATATGATTAGCTTATTAGACATTGCATTAATGACCTATGGAACAGGTTTACATGAAGTGGCCAGTGAGTGTACATGTATATTTTACACAGAACAATTAAATACCTAATTAAATACCTCAGTATGTTGAGTTGACAGTTTGAACTCTTCAGTCCAGCACAGAGCAGTTTCACTCCTGAATCCTGCAGGTCATTGTTACTCAGGTCCAGCTCTCTCAGGGAGTTTGATGATTGTAGAGCTGAAGCTACAATTTCACAGTGCTGACCAGTGAGATCACAGCCTGTCAATCTGAAAACAGGGATGACATGTTGGTGAGCTGGTGTCTCCATGAGATTGCAAGACTGTATGATTTCCTTGTGTAGCAGACCTTACAGTATGTGTCAATACATATTATATGATTATATGATTTCAGATAATATCATCAGACAGTGCAAATGTGCCCTTGTTTTGTCTCTCTATGGAGTCGTGTAGTCTGGGTGTTTATTTATATATTTCAAATGAAGACTTCGGATAGATTTTTTTTAAACAAATGTGAATATTTACAAGTAGTAGTTCACTGACATTCAGCACTTCAGCTGAAATATATATTTAGAGAAGTATAAGCCAAGGCAGGAAAAATTTACAGAATGAATGAGCTGACTTGGCCAAGATACACAGAATGCCCAAAAGCACCAAGTTCATTTTAACTTCAAAGTCTGCATGAACCAGAAATTGTGATTTTCTTCCCTGTTGTGACACACCTGAGTGAAACAGCTTCTTGAATGAGAAAAATGTGGGACTTGGTTTTGTCCTTTGGGAACTGATTTGATTTTTGGATCATTGTTATTTACTGATTAATGTGAACGTTTCATGAGTGACAGGTTGCTGGAAGGATTGAAACTTGTCTGGCTATTGGACAACCTTATTGTACGATTTAAGAATATTAACTAAATAAATTCAAAAACAAGATCATACTGTAGCTACTTTAAACTGAAAAAAGGAAACCAATAAGTATTGCTAAAAAACTGACAATAGTCTCGTCCTTATAAAGACCTTATAAAAGCATCTCTGCATTTTTGTCTGCAAACTAATTGATTGTTTCATCTTCCTGACAAAACATAGCAGCAAAATGTTTATATTGGGCCTTTATCGGCATAAATGATATGCCAAAAATATTGTGCATCCCCAGTCTGTAATAAATGTTTTCTTAAAATATTAAAATTTTTAATTCATTTATTTATTCACATTAACAGCTGCCTTACAATTGTATTAGTTTTACTCGTAACTTGGTTATGTTTACAAAGTGTAAGTGTTTCATAAAACCTTTTTTTATAATTTATTTATAAAATATATTTATTGTATTGATTTGGTAAAGAATAAAAAAAACAACACTTAACTACAATAATTTACATTGTATGCTTGTGAACAAACCCAGAAGATCCTATTCACCACCATCAATTTTTGTCAAATGTAACTACTGCATGTTTGTATTTTCACACTTACAGAGCTTTTCTGCAGTTCCTCACAGCAGGTAACAGTCTCTGTCTCCCATCTTTTGATTTAGTGGTGAATTTTTTAAGATCAAACTCATCCAGCACCTCCTCTGACATCAGGATTATGTTTGCCAAAGTTGAGCATTGTGCAAGAGAAAGACTTTTTTCTTTTGTATTAGAGTTTAAAAATGCCTGCATTTCTTCGACAACAGAATTATCTTTCATCTCAATCAAGCAGTGTGACAGATTTATCCATCTGTCAGGACTGACGTTGTTTTTTTTACCTCGTTTGAGGTTGTGGATTATTTTCTTGATGCTCTCTGGGTTGTTCTCTGTGTGTATCAGTGCATCCTGTAAGAGTCTCTGATTGGACTCCAGTGAGATGCCATGAAGAAATCGAAGGAAAAGATCCAGGTGTCCGTTTTTACTCTTTAAGGCTTTATTCATTGCTCCCTTCAGAAACACATCCAGAGAAACATCCTCACACTGAGTTCTGGACTTTCCTGTCAGGAACATTTTCAGAACCTCACTGTTTTTGTGTAAATAGCAGAAAAACACATACAGTGCTGCAAAAAACTCCTGAAAGCTCAGATGTACAAAGCTGTAAACCTTCCTGTGATAAATCACAGATTCCTCTCTAAAGATCTCAGTGCAAATCCCAGAATACACTGAGGCGTCAGTGACGTCTATGCCGCTCTCTCTCAGGTCCTCCTCATGTACAGCTGTGTGTAAATCCTGTTCAGGAGAGTTTGATTCTCTTGTAGTTTGACTCCCTCAAATAAGCTCTCATACTTGTTCTTCATGCTGGTTTTGTGCTGGTCTTTGACTCTCTGCAGATAATCATGCACTGGTTGATGAGAATCAAGCTGCTGAGTTGCTTCTGTGTCATGATGACTGAAATGACAGTGACATTATGAACAGAGTTGTTTGAAACATAAACAAACAAAAGACATTTATCAAAATAGAGAAAATATTTAAATGTTTCTAACTTTAAATTAAGTTATTCAAAAACATGCCTCATTTAGAAAAAAAAGTGTGTATTTAACAGACTGTAAATATTACGTGATTTCTATATGTTGTGCAAATTTAATTCCTGACATCACAAATTGAGTTCCTCAATGTTCTGTTCTACAACTAGCATTGTTTCTTACACACTGTAGATCAAGTTTCCTCAATTACTTTTCACAGAGGGTCAGTTTTACAGACCAGCACAGTCTCTGTGCATAAATAACACTTGGCTTTACATTGTTGTGATCTGGCAAAACTAAACTAAATTAAACTAAACTAAACTGTTCAATCCACTCATTTTTGAATGGTCTATTTTTTAGTGTCTACTTTTTTCCCCCCACACTTGCCGTGTTTTGTAGTTAGACTAACTGTGTCTACTATCACACTGTGCAACATCCAGTGTAGACAGACACTGATTTTTTTACGCCTGTGTGCACTGTAGACATGGTGCATGTTGTCAATGATGCTGCTTTTCTAGTGGTTTCATGCCAACAACGGGCTTACAGTGACTATACATTGACATAGTGACTTCAGCACAGGGCTACAGGACAAACATGCATCTCTCACGTCCTGAATGCGGACTTTAGGCTAAACCCTGCTGTAGATTAATGATGCACAACAAGGATATTGACAGCAGATAATCACCTGAATATTTAAAGTATGACCGTGATAGCATTCAAAATAAAAGCGACAGAAAGCAGCACAAATTTGTAAAAAAAAAAAAAAAAATCTATGTATCAAAGGTCTTGCTGATTCTTTCTTTCAAGTCTGTGAAAAGGCAATTAAGAGAATTGTTTCTAAACACATTATAAATGTTAGAACTATATAGTAATTAGGGGTGAGGGAAAGAAATCGATACAGCATGGTATCGTGATATTTTCTGCGGCAATACTGTATCGATACATGGACACCAAGTATCAATCTTTTATTATACTATTTGGTAGAATAATAAAATTAATTTCTTTACAATCCACTAGATGGTGGTTAGTAAAATAAAGATGGCGGCATTGCGGAAAGTTATCAGGAAAGCCCTGTCCGCGTTTAAATCGGATGTATGGACTTACTTCGGATTTGGGGATGTAAGTAAGGATTAGAGGTCGACCGATAGTGGATTTTGCCGATACCGATAGCTAGGTTGGACCATACTGGCCGATACCGATTAATTAACCGTTAGTTTTAAAATTTATACTGAACAAAACTAAAATAGTGCTTTATTAACAAAAACAGTACTAAATCATACTAGTAGTAGTAGTAGTAGTAGTAAAAAAAAATAATAATAGTAATAGTAAATGTTGTAAACGAGGAACAATACTTACACAGCTTTCATTAATCTTAATGCTACAAATGGACTCTTATTTTAAAGTGTTACCATTTAATTTCAACTGTCATGCTTAAAGATGCACATCTTTAAATATATACACAAAGGCTATAGCATTAAAATTATATACATATGGATATTGTATGTATACTCACACACTTTAACTGCTTCTATTCTTGAACACTTGATGATTATCTAATCAAAATAAAAGTGCAGCGCTGAGTCTAGGAGAACTCACCGGTATCACACACACTCCGGACGCGTCGTGTTCATCTCGAGCAGCGGTCTAAAACAGTTTATTTAATCACCAAACGGACACAAGTTTACTTCAAGAATGAACAATTTGGCATTGATGAGTTTGAAGTTCGGTGTTTAAAAAACGGAGCAAACGAAAGAGAAAGCACAACCTATATTATAGCTCTATAAATGAAGCACACAGACTTCATTAGAGACACATAAAGACAAACGTTTTGCTGAAAATGCACAATACACAATTCATTGGCGCGGCAGGATTTTCTGTCGGCTGCATTTAAATCCGCGTCTGAAGTTTCCCGCTCTGTTCAGCGTGCAGCATCACGTGTCTAAACAAATAATGCACTGTGTAATGACTCTTTTGCTTACCTTTCTACTACATAAACCGTTGTACTTTGAAAAACTGCAAATATAAAATATATAAGACTTTAATCAATTTACAATACCATAGTCCTCTTGAGGAGCACACCCAGCTTCTAGTGTATATATATATTTTTTTATTTTGTACTTCGTTATTATTGTTGTTGTCGTCAAGTTCTACATTCAGCACAATATTGCCCATTTTAAATTTGAACTATTATTAAATAGCCTAGTATATATATGGGATTTTTGTTGTCTCTACTAAAGGGAACGTTGTTATTTAACTTTAACATTGCAATTTTATATAATAGATACGGTTTGTAAGGCTTTACTACGGAACCCGGGAAGTCACCTGTAGGAGAAAAAAAAACAATCCATGGCGACGGTTTTGCAATCCGTCCCCTCAGTTTATAAACCGTACTCACGAATTCTTCAACTGTTCCCTCGGTTTAATAAATCGTGCCCACGGATTAATAAACCGTACTCACGAATTTCCAATCCGTGCGCTCAGATTTTGCAAACCGTACCTTCGGATTTTGAATCCCTCGGGTTTGTAAACTGTACTCACGGATTCATGCAGTAAGCTCCTAAGGTAGCCTACATGTTAACAAATCATATTGTATATTGTTTTATTGCATATTATAATGTGAAATAGGCCTGCAGCAAATAGTCTTAAGTGATTCTCTATCAATTGTACGAGGTGGAATACAACGATTTAATAAGAAAGATGTGCATCAAAATCTTTGTGATAATCTTAGCACTTGATTATTATTGTATAATAAACCTGGCATTGTGACTGACTTTGGAGTCATTTGTTCCTCTTTTGTAAGTCATTTTGGATAAAAGCTTCTTCTAAATGCATATGTAACCTAAATGTATAATAATAATAATAATAATAGCTATTATTATTTTAATTTATAGGCTAAATAAATGAGAGCACTTAAGACAGTAAAATGTTTGTCAAAATAATTCATGAATGCTTTATTTTTAAATAACCTTTTACAGTTTTGGAAATGTGTTTGTGTACTATTCATTCTTAACATATTTCATTCATTCATTCACAGACGTATTTAGGTGATTTTATTATACTAAGCTTTCCCCCCCAGAGTTAGATGCATGCTTCACTGTTAAAGTTATTATTAAATAACTACCTATTATAACATTGCATTCAGTTAGAGAGCAAAGGAATGACAACATAACCGGTACATTATTGGTTTTGTATTGCTTTTTACCTTCTTCTCTCGAAACTCTATCGTTTTTTTTTTGTTTTGTTTTTAGAAAATTCAGGAAATTTTCTATTCTTCTCTTTAGCGTTTATTTTAGGCTACAAAACACAGGCGGCGGTGTTTTATCCTATTGGTGATTAATATAAAATAAACGCTAAAAAGAAGACTAATTTTGTGAGTGCGGATCATGGTCTCATTCATAGGCTACTATGAAAAATAATGTTTAATAAACACAATACTATGCATCCCGCACCGTGATTGAATCTGCCGGTGGGGGCGGGGCCACAAATCCGTGAGTACAGTTTACAAACCCGAGGAACGGATCATGGAAGTTTCTGCTGTGAACGTGACTAGACTATACGTGCTTCAAAGTAGCTAACACTACTGTTTACATGTAGTAATATGAAAGATAATAAGCAAAATAAATGTAATAACTTAATACTGATCTTCATTGTTATGTGCAGGAAAAAAACACGAACTTCTGCGGAGAGTAATGTTCGCATAGTAGGTGGCGGTAATGCACCTTAACGTTGGATGCCACCCGCCATAAAACACAAAGAAAAAGAGTAATGTTCGCGGTGCGCTGTTGTGACTGATCAGCGCTGCGCTGTCAGTTCGGTGGCGCTAGTAAACACGTCCTCTCTGCGCTGTCGAGTCGGTCGCGCAGCTTGGTCCATTGAGCCGCGCCTATGCCAGGTCAGCGCGGCGCGAACACTTTAATACCGCGCTGTTTCGTCCCACATTTGGGTTGTTTGGCTTCCCATAGTTCGCGGTGCGCTGTTGTGACTGATCAGCGCTGCGCTGTCAGTTCGGTGGCGCTAGTAAACACGTCCTCTCTGCGCTGTCGAGTCGGTCGCGCAGCTCGGTCCATTGAGCCGCGCTGATGACAGGTCAGCGGCGCGAACACTTTAATACCGCTCTGTTTCGTCCCACATTTGAGTTGTTTGGCTTCCCATAGTTCCGCTCGTGTACCGCTCATGCTCACCGGAAAAGCAAAGTCCGCTCAAATAACGCACTGATAAGAAATTTCTATGCAGTATACTTGTTTCTGTTTGCAGTGGCACTACTGTGCTGTAACATGGTGTAGGCTAGTTCAGCTGTACTGGGCAACGCTGCTAAAATGATGCTACCTTCAATGACGCTATGCTCTGCTCATATGCTCTGATAATAATAGCTTTGTAGGACTATACATTATTTGGAAAATTAGTTCCACATTATAAAAAAAAACAAAAAAAAAAACACGTATATTCTATTCTGTTACATAGAAGTGAATAAAAATTATATATTGATATTTAATATTAAGGTAACACTTTTCAATAAGGTTCCAGTAGTTAATGTAAGTTAATGTATTAACTAACATGAAAGAACAATGGACAATACATTTATTACAGTATTTGTTCATCTTTCTTAATGTTAATGACATTATTCAGTTATTCACTTAGTTCATGTTAATTCAGAGTGCATTAACTGTTAACAAGCACAACTGTTGATTTCAATAATGCATTAGTAATTGTTGAAATTAACAAACTAAGATTAATAAATGCTGAAGAACTTTTGTTCATTCTTAGTTTGTTAACTAAAGTAGTTAACTAATGTTAAATAATGAACCTTATTGTAAAGTGTTACCAATATTAATCTAAATTCTGTCCAGTTTTATTGTGTTACTTTCAGTAAAAGTTTAGTTATTTTATTGGCTTGTGTTTTTTTTTCAATTCAGTATCATTAAAATTGAGTTAAATTTAAAAAGTCTTATAAAATTACTTTATATTATTTAATAAAATAATAAATAATCATTACAAAGCATTTTCGGCCCAGAACTTTCATTTTGTTGCATCCCTAGATGTAAGACTACATGTTTAATTTAATTTAATTTAAATTTAACAGTAATTTACTTTCAAATGCACCAATTGCTGAAGGGCCTGCACAACTTTTTTGTACAAGTTCAAGTTGCATTGTTCAAAATACCTGTAGTAGCACAGCAGTGCATACCTGTTTACATTTAATTAAGGTGGACTAGATTAGACTATTATACAAATAGTTGAGTTTGCCAGGTGCATACAACATTTATGACAGGTTTTCATGAAAGTGTTGGTCAGTTTGTCTGCTTGACAATCGCATTTTTCACTGCAACAATAAAATTGAAGTGAGATAAACAAACTGAGAAATGTTTCTTTTTAGTTAAAACAGATGTTGCCAAAGTTTTCCTTGTTGGAAAAGTTGGAAAAAGGTAATAAATTGCAATATATCGCAGAATATCGCAATAATATTGTATCTTGACACAAGTATTGTGATAATATCGTATCGTGAGGCCTCTGGTGATTCCCACCCCTAATAGTACTGATTTTTGGAGATAGACTGTTAAACCGTTTTTCACCATTTTTGTGTTCAGTGTTTTTTGGGCCTGAAATCATGTCTGGTATGACGAACTGGAGCCACTGAGCAACGACTGACAAAGACTGACTAATGCCACGTCCCAGACAAGGTCGGAAAAGGGAACATTTTTTTTATTAATCGTTTTTTTTTTTAAATGTTGATTTGATTCTCAAAAGCCACGAATCGATCTTTTCCTGTATTTATTGCAGCAAACATTTAACACAAGATCTGATTAATGTAAATCTCATCATTAGTCTTCTCCACTAGATGTCACCCTCTTATTTACCTTGCGCGATGTTACAACGGAAAGCCTGTCATTCAGTCAGTGCAGTATGGCGTTACTGTTGACAAGGTGAAATAATATAGTAATATTACATATCTGTGTAAGCATTTGACATTACGCATAAGCAGGGTTGGGAGGGTTACTTTTAAAATGTATTCCGTTACAGTTACAAATTACTATATCAAAAAAGTATTCAGTAATGTAATCCAAGAACCATAATATGAAAGTAATGTAATCTGATTACTTTTGGATTCCTTTTAGTCACGTATGTAAATAAAGTCAAAACAAGCAATATCTAAGTACTTTTATTTAGCCTAACTATGACTTTAAAATTAAAACTAATAAAAACTATAGTAAAACTATTTGAAACTATTAAAAATTGTGTCTTGTTTCACCATCTGTAGATATTACAGCCATATATATAAGGATATGGATACATCTAGTGGCTATACAGTTTGGTATTACAGTTTTATTTTATTTTTTTATTACTATTTCTTTAACATGTAGCCTACAAGTAAAAATAAAAACATTAATAAATGAATAATAAAAACATATATTTTTTTTTTTTACACCATATACATATTAGTCTATTTTAAAATAAGCCTACATGTCGAAATGTATGTGAAATGCTATGATCTTTCTTTATTTCACTAACTATTCCGGGGTGAGGGACTCTAAATTTTCCAGCTCATTTTCCGCTAGAAAACTTACACACAACAGCAGTCATGCACATCATGGAATTTTAGATCACTAACAAACACTAAATTTTAGCTAAAATTATGATTTCCATGCTAGTCGTACCTGTAAATGTTCAAGTTGATTGAGTAGCCTTTGTTAAAGCAAGAGTCTTCATGCACAGCTTACGCTGAATGCTTATGTTATTTCCTTTATCCTTTTTGAAGACAAAATGTTTTGTTTGCTGCACACATACTAAAGTGCGGATCATGCACGCGGTGTTTTTAGTTTCTGCCGTCTCACTATATGATGATATGAACACACGAATATCATCTCCAGCTGCTCTGAGAGTCATTTCATTAGCATTTTACCGTTTAATTTGAGAAAACTACCGTCATATCACATACAGTACACAGCAGCTGCAAGTTCTTCACAGCAACCTATCAAAATAAAATTGTGGTTTAACGTGAAGAAACTGACATAAATATATTACTATTTAGCAGTCTTAAGACTCAATGTAACAACAATGCTACTACTACTACTACTTCTTTTTAATTTTAACAGTAATCCTCTGTTGTGCAGCACTTTGTTTACCAAAAAATAAAAGGGTTTAATTTTAATTTGATTAGGAAAAATTTAATTAATGTTTTATGCCTTCAACTGATTACCAGTTGAAAATAATAAATAATAATAATAATAATAAAACATTTTATAGGGCCCTATTATTGTTTTTAAACAAAGGACCCTATACAAAAAAAAAGAACAGGTTTAAAATACAGGCCTGTGGCTCTTAATTTGTTTTTATTAATTCACCGTTTGTAAACTGATGTTTACTGTTAATTTTTAGAAATATCAATAGCATTTGTATTAAAACTATATTCACTAAAAGCAATCAAAAAATTGAGAATCAAATCGATTCAAATCGGTACATCTGAACCGATACCCAGCCCTACTATTTATACAGTGACGCTAACAAGATAACAAGGTAAAAAGACACACCTGAGGAAGCAATCAAAGGGACCAATAAAAAGATAGGACCACAAATCGACTACAAATGGCGCTAGAGATAAGAAGTAGCACAAACACATTCACACACACAAAACAGGTAACAGACAGGGATCATGACATTGGCAAGCTCCTCCTCTTGTCTGCATCACTTTTCATCCACGGCAACATACTTCCTCCATACTACTTATAGAATAGCTCTAATACATGTTTTCTACTCTACTTTGAGTATAAATAAGTCATCTGTAGAGTGATATGTAGAACGGTCTCATCCTCATCTCTTTGACATTAAATTCAGCCTTGAACAGCCGCTTCTGCACACATATATAACTCTACAATGCTCACACTCAGAGTGAATACTATGAACATCATACAAATGTTATATTCACACAAATAAAACACACATGAAACAGTTACATTATTGCCCATTTAAGGCCTGTTCAGGAAATAAACAAAATAATAAACCAATATACATAATATTGGTTTGAGTTACACACAATACTGCTCCAAAGTCTTAATCACATTAGTATTCACCCAAAAAAACGGTTTAAAGCAATGTTCTATTGTATCACATGTTACTCACACAGAGTCAGAAGTCACAGGTCCATCACTGGGATTAGGGGGATGATGAATGGAGTTGTTACTCTTCACAGACACACAGCTAGATACTGGAGATGCTGCTCTCTTTCTCTTCCTGCCGATGATACTGAGAAAAAGAGAATTGATCTTTTGTAGGAGAGAAGTTCAGATTTCTAATTCATAAACACATTCATTATCAGGTGTTAGTTATATTGCAAAACGTCTCGGGTTACTTATGTAACCATGGTTCCCTGAGTAGGGAACGAGACACTGCGTCCTCTAGGGGTCGCTATGGGGAACGCCTCGTCGTGACTCGTATCTGAAGCATACATTGAAAAAACACCAACTCGTTGGCCGGCGACAGCCATGACGTCACTACCGGTGCGACTACAGTATAAATCGGTGCCGGGAGCTACAAATCGTTCACTTCTTCGTCTGAAGCTTGCGTCCGCAGCATGGCAAGAAACCTAGAGGACGCAGTGTCTCGTTCCCTACTCAGGGAACCATGGTTACATAAGTAACCCGAGACGTTCCCTTTCACTATTGCCTTCTGTGTGTGTTTTTAGATATTGTTCAGGCCAGGTGTTTTCAAAGATATGTTTATTCTCTAAGTCCTTGAGGAATAGTTCAGCTCTTTTGAAAGTTCTTTTTGTGTGGAATGGGTTTTCAATGGAGGGATAGAGAACTTTAAAAGATGTGCGTAAATTTCCATTTTTGGGTGAACTAACCCTTTTAGCTTGCGTTCAAAGAAAACTCTACTTGTTCAGTGCTGAAATTTGGTTGAAGGTGATACTACACCTGATAAGAAAAACCCTGATGCTGGTTTTTAACCAATGACAATTTATTATTGCAGCAAATATTTGTCCATGGTTGTTTATGATACTCACACAGGGTCAGAGGTCACAGCAGGTCCATCACTGAATTTAAGGGGCTGATGCATGGAGTTGTTACTCTTCATAGACACACAGCTGAATCCTGAAGATGCTGCTCTCTGAGTGTCAACAGGAGCCTCCTTCAATCTCTTTCTGTAACAACATACAAGTGCTTATAGTAAAACACTATTGCAGCTGTTGAAAGATAATACATTTCAGAAGAATCAAGGGTCAAGTGCTGAACAATATAATGGTGACTTCAAAAACCATCATAAACCAACAACTAGAACTAAACCTCTGTTAATTCTCAGTTAGAAGCGGTGTCTTTAATATTATTATTATTCACTCATTCATGTTCAGAGAAAAGAACCTCAGTGAATAAATCATCATGTTAAAAAAAATATCACATTCAACTTCATGATACTCACACAGGGTCAGAGGTCACAGCAGGTCCATCACTCAGATAAGGGGGCTCTCCCTCCTCTCTCTCTTCACACACACTCATTTTAAAAGCTGTTCTTCTGCTTCTCTTTCACTGTGCAGAATCTGCAAAATGTTAATAATTTTAACAATATAACAAGGTTCATTACATTTGTTTTTTGTACTGCCCTGATGAAGCTATTTTAACATCATAACTGATTTAGAATCTACAAGATAAAATTATAGTTGAATTTCAAACAAAAAAAAGTTTACATGCTATATAATTGATGATTTTATGTTTTGCAATTTTCTTTCTTTTTTTCAATTAAATCTTATTTTGGTTTATTAAAATGTTAGATGTATTGATAAAAACGCACATATATAACTATTTTGCGAACCTGAAGTTATAACCTGGCAGGGGCGGATCTAGAAAATATTTTTTAGGGTGGCAAAGGGGTGGCATGGGGTCTATGAGGGGTGGCAGCACCAAAGCAAGCCCCCATGCATAGTTTTCATAGGATTTATGGTCTGACATACACAGTTGTGTTCATAAATATTGTATTACCATTAAGTAATCATCTATACTGTTTAAAATAAAAAATAAATACAATTTTAATATCCATCGCTGCACCAAGTCAATACACAATGTAAAAAACTTCAACAGGTTATAAAAGTTTCTGAGCTTGTATCACTAAAGAAGACATGCAGTTCTATTAAAATTACATAGGCTACTTAGATGGTATAATCACGTTTAGTGCAAGTTTAAGAGCAACAAACACTTTTGAATTTCCTGACATTAGAAAGAAATACAATAATATCAAAGCACTGAAACTGGATCAGTTTTGAAAACAATGTTTGATTTTCTGTTATTAACAGAGGTGAGAATATCTGTAATCACCCAGAACGTCTCGGTTACATATGGTAACCCTCGTTCCCTGAAGGAGGGAACGGAGACGTCACGTCGGATGACCGACAAATTGGAATCTCGCTTAGAGAGACCAATCTACTTCGAGTGTAAACTAAATGAGCCAATGCACATTGGCATGCGATTATTGCATCCAGCTGCTGCTGATCACAGCGTGAGTATAAGTAGGCAGCAGATGCAGCGCATATTCAGGTTTTCGCTGAGGAGCAGAGCCGGTGACCCGGCCGGTCAGCGGTGGTACAGGAGCTGTGGCGACGGGACATGATGTCTCCATTCCCTCCTTCAGGGAACGAGGGTTACCATACGTAACCGAGACATTCCCTTTCAGTCGGTCACTCCCGACGTCACGTCGGATAACCGACGAATTGGGATCCTACCAAAAGGCCCCAGTCACTGCCCCTTCCAGTGTCCTGTGGAAGCCACCTGCGCCCCTACTTTTTGGCGTAGGCCAGGGCTTGCACAAGAGGACCAGCTACTGCTACTCTGG
>NW_015505982.1:193742-194575 GCF_001515645.1 Sinocyclocheilus grahami | reverse complement strand
CCGTGACAGACAAAGAGCTGGTCTGAGGTCCTGAAGCTTTGCGTCCGGTCTACATAGCACCTTGAGGCTCGGACGGGACAGAGCAAAGCTAGGGCTGAGTCTGCCTCCTCCGAGGGCAGCGCTTGAAGGTTCACCACCTGATCTCTGAAGGGAGTAGCGGGAACCTTGGGCACATAGCCTCAGGGTTACCTGGGAGTCAGCCAGCCCGAACTCTAGGCACGAATCGTTGATCGAAAATGCGTGCAGGTCCCCTACCCTCTTGATGGAGGCCAATGCCAGCAGGAGCAAAGTTTTCATCAAAATAAATTTCAGCTTGACCGTCTGCATAGGCTCAAATGTGCCCTGCTGTAGTGCTGTGAGCACTAGATTCAGGTCCCAAGAGGGTATAGAGGGGGGCCGTGGAGGATTTAGCCTTCTCGACCCCTTAAGGAACCTGACAACCAGGTCATGCTTCCCCAGCGACTTGCCTTCTACGGGGTCGTGGTTAGCAGCGATTGCAGCAACATAAACTTTGAGGGTGGAGGGAGACAGCCTTCGCTCCAAACCTTGCTGCAAAAAAGACAGCACAACTCTGATTCGGGGGTCTTCTCGGCGAGAAAAACACCACTCAACGAACAGGTTCCACTTCAAAGTGTAGGCATGTCTCGTAGACGGTGCTCTCGCTGAAGTGATGGTGTCAACTACCCCTTCGGGTAGGCCACTTAGAACCTCCACGTCCCGTCCAGGGACCAGACATGAAGTTTCCAGAGGTCTGGACGCGGGTGCCAAAGGGTGCCCCGTCTCTGAGTCAGTAAATCCTTCCTCAGAGGAATCGGCCAAGGAGGGGCTGTCGC